>NC_028358.1:36182287-36201176 GCF_000741045.1 Vigna radiata var. radiata
GGTCAAGTAAGACACATTGTTGACAGTGTAGCGAGATAATCCATCAATAGTTGCTACAGACGCGTTTAGAATGAAAGTCTCAGATATTGTCACATTTGAAACATTGAACGTTCCCTGAGGATTAGGCCTTGCAGCTCCAGTGGTCAGGTTCCACCTTTAACTCAAGTAAAACCTCAATGTGAATGTTTGCATATGTTCTAAACATTGACTCTAGGATCTAAGTTTTCGTAACTGCTCAAAACTTTTTTGGGGGAATTATTGATATTGCAAACATTATAGTATGTTGACAATAAGAAAGCACACAAACAAACGCAAGAAATTTGAGCTACACTGCACAAGAACCATTTTGTGGCATGCAGTTACCTGATGGATTTTGCTTGGTCGATGGAGAATTGCACATCAAAGGGATCTGGACCACTTGGGAGAGACCCTTTTGCTGGTGTGGTAGAGTTATCATAATGAAGCACAGCAACGCCGACGAGAGTGCTGTTATCTGTGACATTACTCATTTTAGGAGAGGCCACTATGTAGTAATCAGCAGCATCTTCGTTTGCTGTGACAAGAACTGAATAGGATTGACCTACATGAACATCAAGAGACTCCAACTCTATTTGATTGACGTAAGAACCTTCAGTTTCAACCAAAACCAATTGATGATTTTGAATCCTGAAGTTGAAGCTCCAAGTTGTCCCTACGTTTGATATCCTTAGCAGATATGTTTTTCCTGAGACACATCATCCTAAAGGAGTTAAGTTAATTGACAACATGATCAAATCATAAAGGGAGTCACTAGCCTTTCTCTTATTCAGTTCTCACCTTGTGTAACATTGATAGACTCATATGACACAGAAAAATTGTTCACATACGGTCTTTTGCCGTTTATTAGCATCCAATCAGGAGGAAGAGCCTTAGCAGTAGACAACCTGTACCTAATGTCCTGGTCGAAATAATAATCAGAAATAGCAACAAAAAATAAATACAAGATAAGCAACTATCAATAAATTAAAGATCAGGAAATGAAGTATCATTCCATGGAATTGCTAAAGGCACAATAATATCAATGTTTAAAAGTGAGTATCGATAGTCACAGGGCAAAAAAGCAGTCAGTTACCTTGTAGCTGGTGCTGTACCAGTCTCCAATCAGAAGATCAAATTCTGCCTCTGGTTTTGGAAAAGGAACACTAATCACAGGTCGATTGTTGACTCGAATTGGACCAAACCCTCCACCAGCTTTAAGGAAATTGATGGAAGGAAAATAGGAGAATGTGCCAATCTGGTCTTTAACTTGGAAATCATAAGTCCAATTCCAACCAGCTGGAATGGGGCAGTTTGTGCCAGAAACACCATCTTGCCATGAATCCAACCTTTGTTGTATACCATTCCTACACCAAAATGAAAATATATGAATCTTGGAAGTGATCATCAGTAAGACTAATTAATTATTTGAAGAGATAAAGAAAGAGAAAGGTATGTATAGAATACCACGTAAACAGCAAAGGATCATCTAAACCATTGAAAACATTGACATGAATAACATCATTTGTTGTTGCATTTATAAGGGGTCCCGGGAACATGCCATTGATTGTTATTACCTGNAAAATATATGAGCAACAATATTAGTGAAGAATGCATGAGTAAGACAAATAAAAAAAGATGAACAGATGAAAGGTACTCATAATCCGCACAGGTTGATCAGTAGAAACAGGTTTTAAATTGAAGTCNGTGGAAACGTGCCAATCAAGGAATATATCAGCAGCAATGGCTGTTGTGATTAAGAATGGTAGCACCAGAATTGCACAGATAGCATGTTTGATTTGAGGAGCAACAAAACCTGCAGCCATTGAAATGCCACCACAGTCTCTTGCTTTGGATGTGACTATATCAGTGCCTCTTATTATAGCTGGCTTTCAAGAATAACAGCTTAAATAGCTTTGAACTTATCAACGGCTAAACATGTAAGGAACAAAAATCCGAGAGTCATTTCAAATATAACAGCCGGCCAAAGAAAAATCATTAATGTTGAAAATTTACTAATGTTTGATATTATTGTGATCATATTTTAACACAGGGCCATATAATTAAATAAGTGATGAAGTTGTATAAGACTAATAATTTTTCTAAGATGTTTTATAGTCTGGGTTGTTCAATTTATAATATCATAACATACTCTATATTATTATTAATGAAAATGTATTAAAAACTCGGAATTATTTTATTTTTTACGTAATTGTTTATTTTTTCTCTTACATAATTTTATTGATAAATTTCAGCAGAAGTAGGGGTGGAAGTTGAGTAGAATAGTGGTTCAAAAAGCTATATCCCTATCCAAACAAAAACTAAATACAAAAAGATAGTATGTATCATAACATCCCAACGTGCACGTAAAGTGATAACATTCCAACGTCTCAAGTGTTCTTCACATCTTATTCTTTATGCCATAACTAGATAAACATCCTTATATAAATACTATGCTATTAATATTAAATATTTTAACTTAATTTTTTTTATGATGATTATCTGTAATTTTCTATATTATCAAAATTTTCTTAAAACTTAGTTGAAAATAATTATTTTAAGACTAAATAATAACGGGATGTTACTCTAAAAAGTGAAAATTGCAATATAATGAATATGTTTAAAATCTTAACTCTATAAAATATCTAATATTAGGTTTAAAAATACTTTTATTAAAAATTATTAAAGTATTACCACTTAAAAATGTTAATTCTGATGTTAATTATTAATTGAGATGTAAGAAGAAACTCTTTTGTTGATTCTTCAAGTCCTCAATCCGCAATAATCTTATTTAAATTCTTATCTTATTTAAACTTTAATATTAAGTGATCAATCAGCAATTAAAAATGAAATAGACTTCAATTTACCAAAAAAAAAGAGTAATTTTCAAGTCTATTTGTACAAATATCTAAAATATATTTATCAAGCCTCTAGTCTCACCCCAACTTAATTAACGCATTCTAATAATTATTATTCTTTTTTATTACATTTTTTTTTTATCGATGTTTCATTTTCATTGATAGTTTTCTCTAATAGTTATAAACTAAACATGTTTACAAGAACCTAATTAACTTATAGGCATGAAAGTAAAAATGTCACATAATAAAACTAAAAATTCATCATCCAAACTATCTGAATGTGACAATTGATATGATACAAAAACCTGCCAGTAACTATAGTATCCCTATTGAAAAATCTATTAAACATATCATGGTGCTGCATATTTACTAAGAACAGCAACCACCTCTTTGAGATTTCTCATACAACTGTTTTTGATTTTGCCTTCTCACTGCAAGAGACCCCTTTTCCCTTAAACCTGGCACATCTAATATCTGTAAATGTTAAATGGAAGAACATAGAACTTAGCAAGTCACATGTTGTCGAAAATTTAAGGAATTACATGAAGAACAGAAAGAAGAGATTTAATATCAGATATGATTATATACATATATCTATATATATACCTTCAATGAGAGATCATTAAAGCATTGCTGAACATTTTCTCTAGTTTTAGCACTACACTCTAGGAATAAGCATCTATGTTGCTGTGCAAGAGCCATTCCCTCTTCTTTGCTTACAGCTCTTTCACTCTCCTGAAAAATAACACAACTGATAGTCTTCAAAATCCAAACAATGAAATGCAGGAAAACAATACTCAGGAACAAAAATTGAAGTTCTATTCCAATGCCAAAACAAACTATTACTTCAAAATCAGAGAGTATGAGAAAAAAGATAGCATAAGCTCTATGGTTTCAGTCTTTTACCTTATCCACCTTATTTCCAACAAGAATTTTGATGCTATCATGATTAGTAGAATAAAGCTCAACTTCTTTTGCCCATATATCGATGAGATTTGTAAATGTCTCACGTCGTGTCACATCATAGACTAAATAGAAAACAGAAAGAAAAAAAGAAAAGGTATTAGATGCAGACACGAAAGGCAATACTCAAAAAGCATAAAGAAGCAAATGTTCGTGCAAGTACAAGCATTATTTTCAAGAACATAGATATAGATAGAATACCAAGAATGATTCCATGTGCACCTCTGTAATAAGAACTTATTACTGTTCCAAACCTCTCTTGACCAGCTGCAAACATTAAATGAAAGTCATAATCCGTTGACAAGGTGAAACCTATTTGAGTTCTTATTGCATACACACAAACTTGATGATCTAATTCTTAACCACGTATTAAGCAATATCATTACAACAATGTTCACAGTGAGTAGAAAACTGAGGTAGTAAAAGGAACATTCTTCATGCATAAATCGCATGAGAAAATCCTTCAGCAAAAATATGATTAAAAAGTACAAATCTCTAACCTGTGTCCCAAATAGTGAGCTTCAGTCTCTTACCAGCAACTGTGAAAAACTTTATCTTGAAATCCACACCTTAAATGAATCAAGAACCAACAGCTCAGTATGTAACAGTGTGATGGCACAACAAAGTACTCTGCAAAATTCCTTATGCTATGAAGCACTAATCATATGGGAAGTATAAAATTTAAAGTCAAATGCCTCAAAATTATAATAAACCATAACCAACTGTAAGAGACAAATAAAAGACCATGAACAAAGAAGGTCAAATGTATAACCGAAGAAGACAATTGCGCTGTTTAAGCGTTTGTATGCATGCACAAGATCAATTGCTTCAACTTTCAAATAAGATACTGATAATGAAAATAAAATTCCTCAAAAAATAAAAATGTGTGATTTAGCAAATTTCAACAAATATGACATTCATAATAATTAAAAAAAAAACGCCACATTGTTTTTCAAGATTCTGGGAAGAAAATTTCACTCACAAATGGTGAAACAGAATCTTGAAATGTAATGAAAATAAAATCTTGAAAACCTTGTGAAAAAAGAAGGTACTGGTGTAGCTATTAGGAAAAGGATATCAACTGAATGGAAATTAAAAACAAATCAAACCCTCTCTAAGATATGACCAAGTCCAATTTCAATTCTAGACAGACCATACAAGAGATTTCTTTTCCCAATTCAGAAAAGTTGTTCGCAAAATGGGTTAACCAAAGTGTCTCTCCGGCTCAAGTCAAACCAAATCCAAAGAATAAAAATTGGCATATGGTCCAACAAGAAGATACGGATATAAAAAATAAAAGGGAACCTGAAATTAGAGTAAAATATTAAAGACCAAAAGGTCCACAAAAGATATCTGAAAACTGAAAGAAAGCTGAGTTGACTCGGTAAACACTTTCCACAAGAATGCATGAGTCTATGAAACACTTTAAATGAAAAGTTTTCAAAAAGAGACCCTCATCATTGTTTGACAGAAGTCTTGATAAAGGCGTTGAATTTGCAAGAACACAGCACGATCCTGTGCCACCCTGTTCCATTTTCCGAAGCAAGAAAGAAGAAAAGAACCGAAATTGACAGAACAGAAGCAAAAGAAAGTACCAATGGTGGGGGAGAGATCATGGATAGAGTTAGAATTGGAGATGAAGCTGAGGAGAAGACTACTCTTGCCAACAGCAGAATCACCAATCAAAAGAACCTTGAAGGAGTAATCGTAGCTGCTACTGCCAACTCTTGAAGAAGAACCCATGTTTTGTTTCTGTCTTTTACCACCTTCAATTCAAAACTGGGCCATGATTGTCTTGTCTCTCTCCCTTTTTCAGGGTGAAGAATTGAAAAAGCAAAGATTTTTGTTTGAAGATGAGAGAAAGAGGTGAGGTTGGGAAGATAGTTCAGGCGGTTGAGAGTTTGGTCCAAGAATATCAAAATTCACAATGGTTAGGACAAATGTCCTCTTTCTTTCTTGTGCACTTTTTCTTCTTTTTTTTTTTTATTTATTAAGAATGAGATTGGATTGAGTTCACGCGCGTTTCTTGTTTCACACAACATGGGACTTTGTTCTTTCAAGTGTGCCGGCCATATTAGTGTTTTGTCTCCTTCTCACTCAATGCTTTCTGAAACAAAACAACTCATCATCATTTTTACTTCCTTCTTGACTACTCACTCCATTTTACTTCAAAATATAGACTATTTTTCTTTACTTCCTTTTATAAGAATTAATAGTAAATGTAAAAACAGTAATTATTATAAAAAAAATTAAGAAATAATGTTTTATATGTATGTCAAAAATCATTTTACTTTTGAACTTAATTTGCTTATAAAGAATTGACTTCATGGTTAAACAATTCGTTGTATATCAATGATTTGGGTTCTAGATTTGGACAACATTTAATTAACTTGTCTATTCAAAATATACTATATTGATGCTTGAATTGTGTGTTTAAAATGGTCAAAGAAAGCTGCAATTAATATAAAAATTTGATCAAAACTGTTCCTTATTTGAAAATAAAAAGCCCTTAAACTAGGCAAGTTTATCAGTTAGTGAAATTTAGGTAGGTTGATGAATAAACTCACCAGAAGAGAAATGAAGTAATGTACTAAAAAGGTTTAGTTTATCAAATTAATTGACATAACTCCATTTTTCTTATAAAGAGGTAAATGTCATTGTCTTGGCATTTTCTACAGAAATTTCCTTCCTAGAAGGAAACTACAAACAAAGCAACAAGCCAGATAAAAAGAGCATGTAACTGGTACATCAAAAATAAGCATAGAACTAAAGCAAAAGCAATATCAATTCCGTGCTTATGGAAGTTTCCATATTTGTCATTTTTTATTTTTGTAATAAAACTCTCTATAACTCTTGGTTAAATACTTTGTTAAGCTCAAAATAGCTGATAATGTGATTGAAATTACGTTAATAATGTCCAAAACATAATACAAGATTTTCTAGAAAAAATGTTTTCAGAAGCAAATCATCCATGTTGTAAGTTTTAGTTTTATCAAACCAAACTGCTACACTGATACAAAATTAAACGTATAATTTGTAGCATCAAAGAAACACTACATTCTGGAAAATTAATGACAAAAGTCGTGCAAATTTACGTCAGCATCCTCTGCACAAGTTCTTGGCAACAAACAAACCACAGTGCTAACTGATATATATATATGTCTCTCTGTTTGGTCTATGATTTGAGCTTTCAATGGAATTAGGTAAAGTTTAGTGACATGATACAGTAATTATATTTTGGTGTTTGGATTATTTAAATTAAAATTAAATAAAATATGATAAATTTTATCGGTCAACTTGTTTATTATAACATAAATTTACTGCTGAGTAAGAGCAGTGAACATGAAAAAATGGATATAGAAAAGCAGTGTTAGTTATTGCGTGTTGAGCTGTTAATCCATATAAATCGACCTATGATGATATCTTACTTCAATTTGAAACTTAAATCTCTTGCAATAAGTGATTAAGTACTATAGAAAACACAGCGTGAGGTGATAATGATCTCAATATTAATTTGGTATTTATCCACTTTTATAACACGTAAATTTCAATAAGAATATTAGTAAAATGATAAAATAAAGACTCAAAGAGAAAGAAAAATTATCATGAAAATGTTTACCACTAAAGAGTGTATACACGGAAAAAATAATGAAATGTATCACACAATACTTGAGGAATTATGGTCAACAAGCATTAGAGTTTTAATATTATTACTCTTCTTCAAGTATGTTTGGGGTTGTAGGGATCTCAGGCCGTATTTGATGTTGAAGATGATCGAGGAACATTGTAATGGACTGAGTAGGACGTGTAGGAGATTGATTGAAACATTGTAACAAATCAGATAGGTTATTGAGGAGATTGGTCAAATAGTTGGGAAGTTCGACTAGATTTTGTTCCACTCATCCAAACCAAGTGGGAAGAAGGTACCTATAAAAGACACTTTGATGCTGTCAGTAGATGATCGTTGGACGGCTAAATATGCATATTATTTGCATGATGATGTAAAGTCATACCACCTTTATATAATAGTTGTAATGAGTCTTTATCTTTCACTGGCCTAATGACAACCCAATCAGACCTTAATATGTATTAAGATTTTAATGAATTATTATAGTTGATAATCTAACCATGTGGTCGGCCTGGTAGTTGACCTGGGTAGTCGACTTAGGTGGTTAACCTGGTGGTCGGCCTAATAGTTGACTTCCCGGCAACTTACACCATAAGGTCACCCATCCCAAATTACTCCAGGTTAAGCACGTTTAACTATGGAGTTCTTATGGGTTAGGCTACCGAAAAGCAAATGCATTTGTTGATATGAGTAGTCAAATCAATTTCTTTAAGCTATCCTTCAACTGTATAGTCTCGTACCTATACAATCTTTAGATCTCTCTCATTCCGGTGTATGTTCGATTCGTCCATGTGCCCCTTCCACTCGAAGCCTGCCAGGACCCGCACTCCCCGCCCTCGTCAGTGCCCGAGCGTCACATGCCCACCAGCTTCCGCTCTGGTTCGTCCTCGAACCACACCGTACTGGGAGAGGCTAGGCTCTGATACCATTTGTAACACCCCGGCAACTTACAGGGAGTGCTGACTGCCCCCACACATCAACACGAGACTTTGTGTGCTTTGTCCTCATTTATATACTTTACGAGAAAACTTCCCGAAAAGTCATCCATCCCATAATTAATCTAGACTAAACACGCTTAACCATGAATGAATATTAAATTCACATAATTATATTATAGTTGATTCTTTAACATTTAGCCTCTTTAATTTATCGAACTCAAAACAAAATCTTAAAGCTCTAATATGAATTTAATATTAGTTAAGAGAATTTAAGAAATATCCTAATTATTTTGGCATTCCGGTAACACACGGTGAATAGTTAGAATTTTGAACAATGACAACCAACACAGATCGAATTCTCCACACACGATCAACAATCTGATCAATGTAACATTGTCATCAAAACATGTAATTTAAACAAGAACAAAGGAATGTGTAAATCATTATCAACTCATAGAGGTCTTTCTTAATTCGTCCATTCAAGTAAAAACCTAATAAAATAATATAATTAGTTGAGTCGCAAGATAAAAAATTTATTAGTTATTATTCTAAACTAAATTACTTGTCTGAAAACAATATCTTCCCTGTTAAAAATTAACTTGAGTATGAGAACATCTTTATAAGTATCTCTAAAATTGAATACTGACATTAAAAATCAAACACTTAAAAGTTAAGAATGTTTAAAGTTAATGATTTTATAAATTCATCACAACTTGTAATAGCACTATTTATTAATAACACTTGGACAACCAAGATTTACTCCAAGTTTCAAATCAAAAGTAGATATTTCAATTATGAATATGAGATATGGTTACAATGTCTTTGTGGTTAATCCAAGAGAAACATTTAAACATGGAAGGAACCACACAGTTATAAACTTAAATCAATGGAAGTTAATCAATTAAAAAAAAATTAATTATTTTAGAAATTACTTCACTAAAATTGTGAAAGTGGGTTTGATTCATGTTAAATTATTACAGTAATATAGTGAATTGATATAAAACTACTTTTATCCTTCTTTGAAAATTTTTTTGTTTATAAAACTCTTCAAAAATTTAACAAATTAATAAGCAAGAACAAGGAAAGAAATTAACATAAAGAATTATACTAGTTTAACTTTTCAAGAGTTTACATTTGTCTTCTTCCAATAACTTTCATTGAAAGAAAATCCATTAATAACAAGTGTCAAGATTACAGAACACAAGATTCACATATATACTATAAATCTCTAATCAGAACGCAAACAAACTCCTAAAGATGAGGCTACACATTCGCACTATGAACCAAAAACACACTCTTAAGAGTGAGGCTACACACTCACACTAGGAATTTTACCTACATAGCAAAGACAACTACAATTCACAAAGAATTACAGAAAAACAAAACATAGTACACCTCTGATATTACAAAGAAACCAGAACTTAGATCCTTCTTTCATCTTTTCTTTCACTTTTGAAGTCTTGCAACTTCAATTTCCTCAATTGATGTTTGGCTTCTCCAAGAATGCTCCAAGCCTCTCAAAGAATGTTCTTGTTTCACAATTAAAAACTCCAAAGTATGTTTTTCATGTCTGCAAAGAAATGGAACACTTATATATAACAAAAACACATATATGTCAATTTTAATCGATTAGATTATTTTCTTCATCGATCAAAACTTACACACAATTTTAATTAATTAGGTGTTTTCTTAATCGATTAAAATAGAAAACAATCTTCCTGGTATGATGAAACCCTTTTAATCGATTAGATTATTTTCTTAATCAATTAAAATTTACATAGTTTTAATTAATTAGTTGATTTTCTTAATCAATTTAAACTGATAATAAGACATTAGTTTTTTTTTTTATAATTTTAGCATTTTGTATAAATCATTAATAACAATTATTCATTTATCATTAAACCAAGTTAATGACATAATTAACCATTTATTTGGATTACGTACTTGGATTGGAGGCAACAATTCCAAAGTGTTAACCATTGCATAGCTTCACAAAATCATAAAGGGTAAGGTAAAAGTAGGACATATATGAAAAGTCATTTTAAGTATTTAAAATACTTTTGTATTTATTCACAAGCCATTTGTTTGGCAAGCTATATATATGTCTAAAAAAGTGGATTTTAGTGAAGTGGTGCAGCAATACCCACATAATTTGATAAAAAAATGAACATAATCTATTAATTATTCCTATTATATGATATGACCACATGATACTACTACTATGTCCACGCAACAAGTTAAAGTAATGTTCCCAAATTCATTTCCTTCATCGTGTCCACACACCAACGTTAACTTTCTACATTTTCTTTCAAAGTCACGTTAACTTTCTATGACCACACTAACAACGAATCTTTCAATTCCCAAATTCTTTTACGACTAAAAAAAACTAAAAACTCCACATTACTATACAGAAATACTTCATAATCATAAGCAAATATAAGAAATGTATAAGAAACTTGTTTTTTCTCCTTGTTATTTAAAATAGAATTTAATTGGAATACATTGATGGTGATTATTCAATTGAATTTGCCTTTAATAAGGTAGTAAAAGTTAATGTGATTTATTTAAGTTGTAAATGAGAACATAATAATAACAACACATTTGTTCCTAGCTAGTACGCAAAGTTTTTTTTCCTATCAATACATTATACTATTTTAGTTACATTGTAAAGATTTGCTCAATCTAAAGAAATGGGACCGCGTTTAATTTCAAAGTTGTATATGTAACAAGGATTTTTGTGATAATTACTTTAAAAATTATTTATTGGTAGGATAAAAATTCACTGTAGTAACGTAACATCTCATAATCACTATCAAAATTATATATATAATTATAATTATAGTTATAAACGATTGAGTTTACAAAAACAAAATACAATAGGATAAGTTTTAAAGTTATATAAATTACAATATTTTAAGTGGATCTCAAAAGTGAACTTGCATTTTATCGAAAGATATCATTTAAATATTCATATTAAAACAACTAAACAAAAGTAACTTAATATTGATTTTTCCTTCCTGAAGTTGTGCCTTGAGCAAATAAAAGTTTGCTTTAGAGGACAAATAACTAATGCAACATATATTTGACTCAAATTCCAAACCACAACGTGCGCAATAAAATTATCACTCAATTAAGTGAATGCTTAAGTGATAAAATCTACATCTAAGTTGATGATCATTGTTTGAACATCACTTAAGCAGTATATATAAAACCAATATGTTCATAAAATAATTTTATCATTTTTTATAACATCTTTCAACTATATTTTTATCACAATCACGAGTAGTCCTTTGTACCGCTGTTTATCTTAATGGTACTCACTTATCTGGAATCCTTCGTCAGTCTTCACCTTTATATAGAACCAACCACAACTATAAGTAGTCTTTCGTACCGTCGTTCTTAACGAGATTCGCTTACCTATAACCATTCACCAGGAAGACTTTCGATATAAGGACCATTATACTCTAAGTCGGTCACCAAGACAAACTATCGATACCACTATTGGGTCTATCAAGAAGGAGGTTCACCGAGAAGATACAAACACTAATGAGATTTGAATCCAACCACGTAAGAGATTGACACTATTTTTTATCCAAAATCTTAAAGCGATGAGTTAATGGATACTTTACCTTTATATAATGTTCTACTTTCTCATTTCTATCTAATATGGACTTGGACTTACGTTTAGATTTCCAACAAAATTTGTCTAATGCAGTTATTCTTCCTTATTGACCTATCAAAAAAATTTCTATACCGATAACAGTGAATGCAATAATAAATTAATAAATATAAATGTATATAATTAATTTTATCATATAAACTAAATTTTTCTATGATGATTGATTCTCTTATCTAATAATTGCTTGTTTCTCAAGTTATATAAAAAGGAGGACTTGAAAGCACACTAAAACTTCTAGAAATCTAAAGAAGCATCATCAAATCAACTAAACTCTCATTAAAAGTTAGACTGGTTGAAAGAATAATTATTTTAATGGAAAGGAATAGTGAAATCTTGAATTACTAACCTATAAAATAATAAGTAAGAATAAAAGGATTTAAGAGAAAAAAAAACTTATTAATAACTCAAATTTCAATTTCAGTTGATTGAAGATACCTTAAATCACTTTCTAACTAACGATCTACATTGGAGAAAAGAATAAAAGAATGTTTCAGATAATGCTGAGAAACAATTATAGAAAATCAGAAAAATAATAAAGAGAAACTAAAAAATCAAAGAGAAAGAGAAGGATGATGAAGTAAATGAAGAAAGGAAAACAAAAGGACCTAAGGGTTCTTACACGATGAACTATGGCAACAGTTTGGTGCCCATAGTTACGTGACTAATAACACTTTGATTTCAAGCTACTCTCATGGAAGGACACAATACTCAAATTTAAAAGGTGGAATACGAAGAAAATGTTACGTATGAGAAAAAGAAGGAAACAAAAGAGTTGAATAAAACGAAGAGGGAATGATAAGCCTTTGTAAATCTTTCTGAAAAGGACGTATTGTTGAGATTCGGATATTATATACTCAAATCCATGATGTGGATTTGTTTTTATAGAATGTAATGGATTTCCTTTTTGTTATGGTTCAACCTTCTTTAATAAAGTTGTATTTTAAGGAAATGTTATCTAAGGTGTGTCACTTTTAGATATGAAAAAGATAGCATTTGTTCAATGAATGTTTGTTAACCATTTATAGTCTCACAAACACTCTTAAAATTTTGTTGTTAAAAAGATCATTTTTAGTGTAATGTTTATGTTTTTACCATATTATTCTTCAAACAAAATTAAGATAAAACATATTTTTTTCCAAAATTATGAACTTCTTCAATTTTTATTCATTTCCCTTTAATTTACTTTCTTAAAAGGATATAAATTGGACGCAAATGATGAATTAGGAATGGGTAAACATTAGAAGTTATAATCATTATGATAGAAAAATGTGTATTACCATGATACTAAAATAATTTTTTCATTGTTGATAATATCAATTTGAAAATTTTAACTCAAATTACAATGGATAGGTCACTCTAGTGATTGTTGTAAATAATGATGGTGTTATTCATTGTCGTTTTATAAATAAATTATATCAAAATAATTAAAATTTGGAATTAAACTATATATCATCATGTTTCTCTCTTTAACTATTGTGATATTTTGATTTTAAAATTCAAATAACGTGGGTATGATAAACATATATCAGAATAGTTTTTGTCATAAACATAAAAGTAACATATATCATGAATGAGAATTTTTACACACTAGTAAATTAATCTCAAGAATGTTTAAATTCTTTGTTAAGAGACATCAAACATACATTTTGGACATGAAAAATGAAATTTGCCCTAATCATCTTAATTTTGATGCAAGTCACATATTTATATTCAACTCAGTTTGACATTAAATTAAATATACAGTTAAATAGGAGATTTTGATTAAACTAATTCATTTATAGTATAAATTAGGTTTGAGAAGTTTGAATTTGATCATGATGGTGTAATGGGGACAGAAAATATAATGGGACAGTGACATGCATGGCATATATAAGTTGAATTTGTTGAACGTCACTAATCACCAATCAACTACTTACACTCATATATATATATAGTATTCAAGTGTTAATGTTTGACCCTTTGATATGATATGAGTCACCCATTTCCACTCCTTTTTTAGATATACAATACATTGCACTAAATTTGTGGAGTTATATATATATATATATATATATATATATATATATATATATATGTATATGAATATGTATGTATATGTATAATATACTGTCTTTTGGAACATTAAGGTACATTATTATTATTTTTAAGCATGAAATTGAGACTAAATCATTTTATTAAATATAAAAATACATAGGAACATGTTAATAGGAGTAGAAGAAAAAAAATATATTTTGTGAAATTGTATTAGATTTTTCTGTTAGAAATAAGATCACCAACATAGTGATAAGAAAATA
Source organism: Vigna radiata var. radiata (assembly GCF_000741045.1). Taxonomy (NCBI): domain Eukaryota; kingdom Viridiplantae; phylum Streptophyta; class Magnoliopsida; order Fabales; family Fabaceae; genus Vigna; species Vigna radiata. Next base: position 36,196,663 of record NC_028358.1, read on the forward strand.
GGCTATTTATAAAGTAAGACAGTCAAAATAGGCTAGTTATAAGTAAGATAGTGAATTGGTGTAACAAACTTTATTAATTTACTGGAATATATAAAACATCTTTTTTTTTTAAATACTTTTTATGTTGTCTATATTTATAACGGATGCAGAGGTCATAGAAAATTAATTTCAACTTTCATAAAAAAAAGTTCGTCTAACAAATTTTTTAAAATATTTTAAAGTTTTTGAAGAGGTAAAAAGAAGTAAAGAATGTTAAATAAATAAATGCATTGTAGAAGATAAAAATAATTAATAATTTTATACTAATTTTATTATACTTGAATTTATATTGTATCATGGTTCAACAATTTTGTATTGTCTTGATAGATAGAGATCTAATTTGATACTCAAATATTGATGAAATGTTCAAATGTTAATATAAAGTTTATGAATTCAAAAATTAGTTTTAAGTTTGTTTTATAGCTGATTTTGTAATTAGTTTTGATTTAATTAACATTTTATAATATAAAAGGGTATTCTAACAAAAGATAGAAAAATGTATATTAATTTATATTTTGTTATTATTTTTATATTATGTAACCGAAAATTATTTTTTTATTCGAAAGATCAATCATTTATAACCACTTTATTATACTTTTGGGCGATTTTGGTTTTAGTCCATTTTTAAACTAAGGTGCAATTTAGTCTTTCAACTTTAGAAAACTCTCGTTTTAGTCTTTTTTACCAAATTTTTTTAACATTATTTGTTGTTTTAAGCACGTTTCTCAGTTAACATTGAAGCAAAAATGTGACTCCAAATGCTATAATGAAACGTGCTTGAAACAACAAATAATGTTAAAAAAATTTGGTAAAAATGACTAAAACCAGAATTTTCTAAAGTTGAAAAACTAAATTGTAGCTTAGTTTGAAAATGGACTAAAACCAAAATCGTCCCAAATATAAGGATTAAAAACATATTTAACCCTAAATAAAATAACACTTCCATGACAAAAGGATATAATTGTTTTAGCATAAGGTCGTCGTTTCCTTCAAATTTACTTTAAGTTAAAAGAATTTACTGTACTTTTGTTTTTTATTTAAGTTACTTACATTTTTGTTAGAACAGATTTCAACATGATCAGTTGAATTATTTCAATGTAAAAAGAATATTTTGAACTAGAAGACTTATTTACAGTTTGATTTTCTTACTGTTTTCCGTGAATAAATTTTTTTGACAGTAGAGAAAAAATAAAATAATTGAAAAAAATATTAGTTGAAATAAATTATTATTTTATATTTATCTTCATATAAAAGAATATAAAAGAATGAAATTTGAAGTTGAGAAGATAATTCATTTGTAAAATTAGTCCGTTAATTACTATATATTTTTATTAACACAAAAAGAGTAATTAAACCACATAGACAAGTTGTTAAATGTTCTAAATAAAATTGATATTAATTTTCCAATGAGAAAATAACTTAAAGGCAAGATGACTTAAAAGATAGAAACTCAAAAGATTTATTTGACATAATCAATGATTTGGTTCTAAAAAATCTCAAGTATCCCAAATTGTTAAAAATGAAAACATTTTAATAAATTATGTGATAAATAAGATAATATGGAATCAAAATAAAGTCAACATTGATAAGACTTTTGCATATAATATAACAATGAATGTTATGAATGACAATGAGAAACAAGAACCAATGACCATTGAAGATTGTTGATAAAGAAATGATTGGTCAAAATGAAAAGATGCAATACAAACACAATTAGATTTACTTGATAAACAAAAGGTTGTTATTTTTGTAGTTCACACACTTGATAATGTAAAACTCATTGGATATAAATGGATTTTTGCTCAAAAACAAAATGAGAAAGGTGAAATTGTTAAATATAAAGCACGGTTGCCTAAGGTTTTTCACAAAAACCTGGTCTTGACTTTTGAAGAGACATGTTCACTAGTATTAGATGCAATAATATTTGACTAGCCTAATAGCACAAGAAGATATGCATATACATCTAATGGATGTTCTTACAACTTATTTATACAATTCTCTTTAGAATAATATTTATATGAAACTCCTTGAAGGATTTAATTTGTCCAACAATGCAAATTCTAAATAAGATTATTCAATGAAATTGAACAAATCCTTTTATGGATTAGAGCAATAAGAACATATGTATTATAACCGTCTTAGTGAGTACTTGTTAAAATAATGATATAGAAATAGTCTTACTTGTCCTTGTATTTATATGAAAAAGACCATAAAATGAATTTCTCATAATTGTTATGTAGATGACATAAACATTGTTGAAACTCCTAATGAGCTCACAAAAACAATTTGATTATTTGAAGAAAGAATTTGAGATGAAGGATTTTGGAAGGACAATTTTTTGTTTTGGATTGTAAATTATGTATTTAAATAAAGGGTTTTTTTGTACATCAAGAGGCTTATATAATTAAGGTATTTAAAAAGTTCTATATGGACAAGTCACATCCATTATACTAACCTCATGAAAATGATTAAGAACTTCTTAGTCCAGAAGTACAATATCTTAATGTTATATGAACATTAATGTAACTTACTAATTATACTCGACCTAATACAACATTTGTTGTAAATTTGTTAAGCAAAATATAGTTATTCACTTAGAAGTAGACGTTGGACCAGAGTAAAACCTATACTATGATACCTTAAGAGTATTATGAATATGAGTTTATTTTATCCAAATTATTCAAAATCAAATCTAATAAGTTATGTAGATGCAAGTCATTTATTAGATCTCCTCAAAATAGTTGATTATAAACAAGATATTTATTTATATGTGGTGGCACAATGATTTCATGGCATTCTCTGAAACAAACCATAACAACAACATCATCAAATCATACAAAAAGTTTAGCATTCACAAGGTAAGTTGTGAATTTTTTTGTTAATGTCTATAATTCAACATATGCGACAAACTTGGAGTTTATCATCAGGAAAAATGAAATCAGCAACTATATATGAAAACAATATTACATTGTTCAATTGAAAAGGTGATATAGAAATCTAAGAGATTCATTCATGTGAAAATCTAACAAATCTATTTACAAAGTCTTTGTCAAGGAGAAATTTTGAGCAATTGATTAACAAGATTGAACTTTGTTGTCTTAATGATGTAAGTTTACATGAGGGGAAAAATATAATGTGATAAACAATATTGTATTAAAGAATAAAGAATGATATATTTTTTTTAGGTTTAAATCCTTTTTTGGTCCTTAAGTTATAAGCTGGTGTTCAGTTTAGTCACCGCTTTTAAAAATGTCAACCTTTGGTCCCTAAGTTATAAAAAATGTATCAAACCAGTCCCAACAGTTAACGAAATCAATGAAATATATATCAAATCAGTCTCATCTATATTCTTTTGTGGGCTCTTTGAAGGTTGCAAAATCTCCATATCTGGATGGCACCTTGGTACATATGTCATTGATTTCGTTAACGGCTAGGACTAATTTGATACATTTTTTTATAACTTAGGGACCAAAGGTTGACATTTTTAAAAGTGAGGACTAAACTGAACACCAGCTTATAACTTAGGGACCAAAAAAGGATTTAAACTTTTTATTTATTTCACTACGTTTTTATCCCAAAGGATTTTTCCTAGTAAAGTTTTAAGGAGACACATTCTCTCATGGATGGATATTAAGAGAGAGTGTTATGAATAAATTTATGTCCATTGATTTGCTACAATTACTCATATGATTGATTGTTTGATTTATTTGTTACAATTACTCGTTATTGATTTAATTATTTGTAACTCTTGAATTGTATTTTTTGGGTTATAAATTTTACTTTTTTGACAAGAAATAACATACAGAAAATGAGTATCTATTATGTCTTTTTCCTTTTTTCTTCACTTCATTTGGTATGTGAAAATTGTATGGAACCATGGTTGAATGTTGTAATAGTGTATTGTATGACATGTCAAATTGATGGTTTGGTGTGGTAAATCTTGGATGTATTGACCATAAATGTTTAATAGCTTAACCTTTGTGTGTGGTAGTTTGATAGAATGGTAATATGATATGGGCGAGTTATTTTACCACACACGGGACAAGTTCCCATGAGTCTGACATCAATATATGTATTCAGATGGTCGAAGTGTAAAGTTGATATGATTATTCTGACATGGCTAAGTATGTATGTGACATTATTGTTTTAAAATGTATGAATGTTCTTTTGGTACTTTAACTTATCCTTCTGTCTTTGTCTGTTTGTGTATGTGTTTGTTTTCTCTTTTAAAATTATCACCTTAATTATGTAAGCTTAGAGGTATATATGGTAAACATAATTATTGTTTGTACTATATTATACTTTTTAATTTAGTATAATATTTCTTTGTAATATATATATATATATATATATATATATATATATATATATATATATAGGGGTTTGTTAACACGCGTACGCCTGTTTTTCAGTTGGTACGTTTTAACAATGTGTACCGGATTATAATAGACAAAAATATCCTCATTTATCATGGA
>NC_028358.1:36202976-36259507 GCF_000741045.1 Vigna radiata var. radiata
TTATGTGGGAATGATTTTATGTGTCCTATTTTGATGATTATGAATTGTTTTAAGTAATTGGTTTTGGTGTGTACTATACTGCTTAAATGATTTATCTGGGATTGATTTTATGTGTCCTATTTTGATGATTATGAATTGTTTCTAAATGGGTTATTGACTGTGATGGGTGATGTTTTGGAAAAGGTCTTAAGTGAGATTGATTTAATTAGCTTTGTTGGGTAGTAATTGGATACACAGGTACTGTTTTATATTACTGCGAGAGGAAATAAAATATTTAAAAAAAAAAAGAATTGGCATTTGAGGTTTAGAGCACAACAGACTAGTTTAGGTAACATAAATAAATTAATTAAAACTGGTTGAGAGTCTTTCTTTGTCGGTAGGATAGAGGGGACTTAAAAACCTGAGTTGGCACATCCCTGATCATAGAGTAGCCTTGGCCTGGTCATGTTGTGACTAGTCATATGTGCTAGCACCGAAGGTGAGTTTGATGCGTTCAGACATCTGAACCCTCTCCGATGACCAATTGGATAGTGATGTGAGGTGAGGAACAAATATTTTATAGTAATAAAAAATTTAACAAGCAGTTTCATAATATATTATATTATTAACGTATAGATTATATATATATATATATTAGTTTAATATAATATAAATATAAATATTTATAAGGTTACGTAACATATATATATATATATATATATATATATATTAGTTTAATATAATATAATTATATAAAAGAAAAATTAATAGGTACGTATGATATGTATAAAAGAAAATGGTGATAGTTGGTGATGTTCATAATAATTTATAATATTACAATAGAATTAAAGGAGACATGTTTTCAGTATATATGAGTGTAGGTATTGAAAATAAATTATAAAGATTCTGGTATTGATAAATTATGGAATTGTTACTTTTATAATTTGTGATGAATGAGTTAATGTATATTGTTGAGATCGTGTATATATGTTAATTGTGGCAAAAAAAATATATGATTACAAAGTGATGAAAGTACGATCCAAGTGATAAATTAAGTTCCATCTGTACAAAATCTCTTGGTGAGATTCTTAGTGTTTTAGAATGAAAGTAGGAGCTCAGTCTTGGGGGTCTTCTTGACGCTCCAATAGTCTTTCTTCTCACGTAGAGAGGACTGAACCATGTGGTGAGGAGGAGTAGTAGGAAGTCTTAGTCTTAGAGGCTTCCATCATGCTCCAAGGCGCGGAACAGACTAACCTCGTGAGTGTGGCAGGGCGGGGGAGCCCAGGGCGGTGGAGCCCAAGNCGGTAGAGCCTAAGTATCACAAGCCACCACGGGTGCATGACCCGCCATAGCTCGATTATCATTCTAAAGTCCGGACGAGTCAAGTCTAGTATTTAACATGATAGGATGAATGTTTTATCTTGTTTGCTTTAAATTAATATCTTGTATGTACATGCTCTTAATTGTATGTTTTTTATATAATTAGCTCACCCTTGCACTTGCTTGTGTTTGTGCCATGTTTGCATTTGTTTTCCCTTGCGATGATCATCCACTTGGATGGGAGCAGATGGCGAGGAGATACTTTGGAAACCGCGGAAACGTTGCTGCCTAGTTCTCTAGGCTTTAATTATCTTATTCTAGGATATTTTGAAGAAACTTTGTCATGTTCTAAGTTTTAAATTCTTTGTATTAAAAAGGAAAAACTCTAGTACTCCAAGTTTCCAAATTTTACTATTTAAGGATGATTGTAATCCTATTACTCTTAACTGCTGCTTTCTAGTATTATTCATAGTGACTCCTTTATTATATTATATATCTTTATAATATAATTGGGATGTCACATTTGTTGTTATTATTGTTGGAAGTCTCATATCGACTAAAGATATGATCAAATTATAATATATAAATGAGGTGCAAAACTCACCTTACAAACTGATTTTGTGGGAGTTGAGTTAGGTTTATAAACTACTTTCTAATATGGTATAAGAGTCATGGTTAGAGCCTATCATATTTCTTGTTTCTTGGACATTTCTATTCCATCATATGTCGGACTGCTATCGGACCATCCATTTCTACTATCATTATAATATATAAGTAAAGTACAAACCTCATCTTTTTACAATAATTGAACCCTGTAAAAATTAAAATCTTGGCCATAAATAAATTAAAATGTTTATCCATGAACTAAATATTAATAATTAAGAAATTCTTATTATTCATATACATAGATGTTATGGATTATTGTTATCGTGTTATTTTAAATAAAGTCCAGATTATGATTCAGTAACATTTCACATAAAAAATAACAACATTTTGTAATTAAAGTCAAACACCTGGATTCAAAGTATAAGCACTTAGGGTGACCCTTGTCCTTTTCAGCAGCATGTGACTAAAAAGTTTTAAAAAATACATACTTTCTATATATTTTGAGTTTAATTAAAATATATTAATATTATTATAATAAATTCATTATTATTATTAATTGCTAATAAATTAATTTTTATCATAATAATGTAATTAATGTTTTGAGATGTTATTTAAATTAAAAAAATAGAAAATGAAGTACTGAGACTCGTAATGTATTGTAAGACAAATGTAATGAGATGTTTACACGTGCAACACATGCAGATGATCTATTAATTTTGAAATACAGAAATCATAGACCCACGCGCTCACCGTATATCAGAGTTCTCACTAGTTAATCTCATACTGTTTCACCATTCTTAATTTAGTACATAGATGTGAATAAATGTGCAATTGTAATATAATTAATTATATAAAAATTTTCCTATAATTATAGCTGATCATGTTGACTTTAAATAATTTTTTGAGATATTATAATTAATTACAAGTGTATTTTTGTTTATTTTCTTTTTCTTTCTTTTTTTGTTGTAAACATTGAAAATTCAGAGTATTTTATATTGTAATATTTTTTATTATTAACATATTAATGAAATATTAATTTAAATTCAATAATTTTTGTTTATATGATTTATTTTTCTTAAGTTGTTTTATTTCAATTTGACATGATTTAAATTTAAGACTGTAGAAATTTTGAGTAATTAAATGAGAAAACAAATGAATATTGAGATAATAAAAAAGTTGTAAACAAAAAAAATAAATTAAAGGAATGAAAGAGAAGCAATTTTGAATATTGTTTCAAGAGGATATAAGAGAAAATAAATAAAACAGTTTTACCTACTATTATTAATAAAGTCTGGATAACAAATAAAAAAAAAAGATTTCTTTATAACTAATCATATATAATGATAAAAAATATAATATTAATAAATACTAATTCATATTAATGACCAATAAATAGACATATTAATAAAAATATATTTTACTCTATAAACAAACAACTTTCCATCTCAATAAATTTGTAATTAATTTTTTCATTTATTTTATCTTCTTGTTCTTTTTATTTTCTCTATACCAAATTAAGACCAAAAAAAATATTTTTTTAATCATTTATAAAACTATTTCACTACTCATATTTTTTTTATCTAAAACCAAACATAACATTGAGTAAAAAAGAAATTGTCAAATATACAAAAGTTAAACTTCATATAAACTTGAAAAAACTTTAATTGAGTTAGGTGATAAATTTATGAGGATGATCATAGAAGTATGAAAGGGAACAATAGCATATAAAGGTAGATTTGGAAAGCAAAAAAAAAAATGAGGTAAATGGATGGCCTTTATTTATGTGCATAAGAAAAAAAGAAAAAAAAAATTTACAACTATTTTTCTTGACAATTTTTTAACAATTTATATATAAAAGTTTGTAATTAATTCGTTTTAAATATTATATTTTAAAATAAATTCAAACGTGTCAATAAAATAATTCTTTTCTAAAAAAATTGTTAAAATATAAGGATCGAAATAAAAATAATTGTCACAGTTTGTAATTATAAAGGATAAAATTGACTATGCACATGGTAACTCTGGTTACAAGGTTACAAGGTACGTGTTTGTGTGGTTGAGTATTGGATTACAGAGACAGGGTCTCGAAGAACTAAATGACAGTGAAAGGTAAAAATCAACTAAGGAAAAAAAGTGTAGTTGGAATTGATAGGGTTACAGAGCACAAACTCTAAACTTTTGTTTTTCCTATGCAGTCTATTGCATTGTTACAATTTCAAATTTCTTTTTTTAGCAGTCAAAATTTATAAAATAGATATAGGTTAAAATTTACATTATGTTTTAAACATAAAATATATAACATAACACAATAAAAAAACATGGAAGATTATCACAAAAATGCAAGAATATTTGTATTTATATATTTTTACTCAATTACTCATTAAAAAATAATTAAAATAATTATCTTAAATAGTTATTAGATATGTGACGATTCAAAAGGAAATGGAAAATTATAAATATAATCAATTGTATAATTAATTTGGACTGGTTCTCAAAATTAAATATAATATTCTATTTGATTTAACAGACAACCAAAACAGGAAAAATAAGAAATGAAAACTGAATTCTTAGAAAAAAAAAAAACCATTCAATTAAATTAAATGTTATCTTAAAAAAGTAATTTAGTTGCAGTTTTATCATTTTAATAACTCAACATTCAATGAATTGTTTTGAAAATATTTAATACATTTCAATGAAAATAAATTTATTAATAAATTAAACTCACACTTCTTGTATATATTAAATTTACACTGAATTTTGACTCAATTAATTCAAATAATCAAAATAAAAAATCAATCAACCTCTTTTGATATTGAATTGTTGACCTAAAAAGTATGGTTATATGTTTAACTTTATTAATATATTATTTTTTATCCTAAAATAATTGTATTTCACTTGAAATTCAAGGTGATTACATTTTCAAACGGAAAACAAAGTAATTAAATGTTTTAATCTATTATCCAAAAGATTAACATGTTAAATATTTTTTTTATAAATAGATAGTACATGTTATGTCATCTTTAATGGAATTTTTAATTAGTACATAGGCATTTTGTTTTTGTTGAGAGTTTTATTATCAAAAGAAATTTTACTAAGAACTTAGTTAATGAAATTATTTATATAAAATAAAACTGATAAAAATTTATATAGAAATTTTATTCAATAATATATCATGACACCTTAATATTTGAATATTTTAGAAATTAAATTTTTAATTCAACTTTATTTTCATGAATATAATCAATACTATCAATTATATATATATATATATATATATATATATATATATATATATATATATATATATATATGTATATATATATATATAATAATTTAAATAAATTAAAATGAATTCAATAATTATGTATTTCATGAAAATCATTATATGTGTTTATATATTATAACTCAATATAACATTTTAAAAGTCTTTAAATTTTGATATTGTTTGTGTATGAACATTTGTGTATTTGAGTAGTTATAATTATTTATGTGTGAACATTCATGTCTTTGAGTAATTATAATTCTTTCCCTACCAATACTTGTATGAAATGAATGTGTATGAAATGATTTTATACCAATAATGTGTTTTTCTCATGAACTATTAAAAGATATTAGTTCGGTAACTATGGTTGAAAAATTTATTTTTCAACTTTTATATATATATATATATATATATATAATTTATATATCTTTGCTATAATATTGAGAACATGGGTTGACATAGAAAAAAAAAGATTATTATTAATATATTTATCTATTTTTAGTATGGAATGACATTATAATACTAAATAATTATCAAAATTAAAAAATATCACTAAAATCTATAAAAAGAAAATTATACAAAATGTTAACCATAAATATTATAAACACAAGTGAATTTTTTTCATTAAAATAATTATAATGTTTTATTTATAGTTGTTATAAAATTAATGTAAAAAAATATAAAAAATAGTTATAAAATATAATATAGCTGTTTACAAATTTAAATATAAGAAAAACAATATATATGCATATTAAGTTTATATATTATATGTTAATAAAAGTTATACAAGAATGTACACTATAACAATCTAAAATACTAAAAAATAGAAAGATTTGAATTTGTACAAAAAGAAAAAAAGTTTATAAGTTTGAGGAAGTAAGTATAGACATAGTTTGACTAAAAATTATTGGTGTGAGGAGAAACACAATCCTGATTTGGTCCTCAAATGAGAAGGATGGGCCACATATATGAAATGCCGATGGTCCCAACTTATTTTCTCACAGACAATAAAAAGAAGTAAATTATTTATTCACTTTCAATATTGAAAACAGTAAATAGGTAAAAGAGAAAAAAGAAAACCCAATCATGCGGTTTCCCAAAAAGCCCCATTCAATCCATATCCACATTTAATTATTTATTCATATGCAGTAATGTAATCCAACTAAAGAAAAAAAAATATCCAAACAAAACAAAAGGGTTCATTATTTTTGGGTTGTTGATTTCAAAAGAAACAGCAAGACAACATACAATACAACATACCATAGCACAAATACAACCTTAATTTTCATTTTCTGATAAATTATTAAAGAAAAAGAAATTAGAAAATCTAAATCCCTCGAAGCCACCAAGTGTTAGAATTTCTTGTCATTGAAGGTACCTTCTTTTGTTGCTTGACCCTCAATCAAAGACCCATCTTTTCCGTTTGGCTTAGGGAACTTCAGCACTGAAGCCCTAATCACCATATCCATCCACCTCTACATCACCCCTTTTGCTCCTTCTCCTCCAACACCATGGGTCGCGAAACTGTGTTTCTTCCAGCCCCACCAACCACTACCACCACTATAGTGAATCCAGTGGCAGCACCAACTGCACCACCTACCTCTCTTGCTCCTGGTTTCAGGTTTCACCCAACTGACGAGGAACTTGTTATCTATTACCTCAAGCGCAAGGTTTCTGGTAAAAGCTTCCGATTTGATGCTATATCTGAAGTGGACATATACAGGAGCGAGCCCTGGGACCTAGCAGGTCACTCTCTTTTCCCAAAAAAAATTATTTTTCTTACTTCTCTTTGCTTAAATTTGGAATTTCTACTGCTTTATTTTTATGGGTGCCTGTTTTTTTTGGTTTCTTTGCTGCTTCACTTTAATGGAATTTTTAGGTATTTTCAGTTTTTCTGATGTTTTTATTTTTTATTACTGGGTTGAATGTGTGTCTAGATAAATCAAGGTTGAAGACAAGGGACCAGGAGTGGTATTTCTTTAGTGCATTGGACAAGAAATATGGAAATGGTGGGAGGATGAACAGGGCTACCAACAAAGGGTATTGGAAAGCCACTGGGAATGATCGGCCAGTGAAGCATGATCAAAGGACTGTGGGGTTGAAGAAAACTTTGGTGTTTCACAGTGGCCGAGCTCCTGATGGGAAGAGAACTAATTGGGTCATGCATGAGTACAGGCTTGTTGATGAGGAGTTAGAGAGGGCTGGGACTGGATCCTCTCAGCCTCAGGTGAGATTATAGAATTAATTTTAGAAATTGAAGCCTGAGATGACCCCAAAATGTATGAATTTGTACTGTTTCCATGCTGCAACTGGAGTTTCTACCTGTTTTCTTAAGGAGATTAGCTTAGTTATTTTATGTGGTTCTCAAACCAAAGTTGTATTCATGACACTTAGATGCAGGTTTCTGAGCTTTGTTCTTTAGTAAATGTCAAAAGAATAGTTTGCTATGTACTGCACTATGGACATTGTTATTGTGCTACACATGTTAATAATTTTTGTGCATTTCTCTTCTGGATGGAGAAGGATGCGTATGTTTTGTGTAGAGTGTTTCACAAAAATAACATAGGACCTCCAAATGGGCAACGATATGCACCCTTTGTTGAAGAAGAGTGGGATGATGCATCTGGAATGGTTCCAGGGGCAGAGCCTGTGCATAATGGCTCTATCGCCCATCAGCCACGTGTTGAAGGCAACAATGGTGTTTTATGTGCTGAAGGGAGAAATGGTGTTCTACAGGTTAGTTCGCTCCTAGTTTTTCGGGTGTCTATTATGCTACTAATGATTAATTTTTTTGGATTTATGCTAGAATAAATTCGTTGATGCTTTACATTTAATTAATGCGCAACCGTTGAATGTTTATTTTAAAAATAATGTTATCAATGGTGAATGTTTATTAAAATAATACTGTAATCAACTGTGCATGACAAAAGGGCAACATTCCACCATATAAACATGCTCCATTGCAGCTTCTAGTACTGTCGTAGCAGGTCTCAGTTTCCTAAATTTCCTATGGTGATAAGCACACAATCTGCTGCACCATCCTAGCTCTGTTATATTTTTAGCCTTCCATGTCAAGGGGGACTCTTTATTCTTTAAATTCATTGCATCTTCCTTTCTGCCATAATATTTAGGAAAAAAATAGTAGAATTGATAACTGGTCCGCTTCAATTTAATACGTCGATTATATGCCAGCTGTAAATGTGCAGTAATAATGTTCCCCACTTTACTTCGAGATTTTGTCTGTTTTTATCCTTTATTCCATTGGTGGATTCTTTGTCTTTTGTATTTCTCCACTTTCTTCATTGCCGTAGTAATGTTTTTTTTTTCTTTTTTCCATAACAAAAAAAAATACATAAGTTATATGGTATTTTAGGTATTTATTGTATTCTCTTATATACGTGTGTGTGTGTGTATTGATTTAATGGATTTTGCTATTCCTTTTCTAATTGACCTAGACTTTGAGCACTGAAAATCAATCCATGCTCTAATACAATTTTAGTAGATACTGTTGTTTGATTTTCAAGTGAAACAGCTCTTCTTCTTTCTCTGTTCATTTAACTATTGTTTGAGTGGCACAATTTTTCATCTTGAACTCTGAATGTTCATCCAGCTTTCTGACATAGGTGATTGTTTTTTCTAACTTCTGTATTCAACATCAGAAGAATCTTGCAACATAAAAGCTTGCATTTTATAGATATGCAATGTTAAGAAACGAAGAGTGACTCAGCTGGAAAATCTCATGTGTTTGGTTTATCTTATTTCGGATGGTATTTCCAGATTTCGAAGAGAACTTTTGAGAAAAACGCAATTACTTACCCAACATAATTTGTTTCCAAACAGGCACCAAGCTCTGTTTGGGTTACACGTTGTGTATGTGGTTCAAATACCACTGGAACCTATAGTCAAAATTAGGAACCAGGAGATCCATAAAACATTATTTTTGCATATACTTTGGCCTTTGATGTTGAAATTCATTATGCTCGTTGCGGAAGTGGTACTGTGGAAATATGTGCTATTTAAGAGTCTGTGTGAGATCATGGGATCTTTAAACTACCAATTTCAAAGACAATGGAACAGAAATGAGCAAGCACTAATTTTAGAGTCCAGGGCCATTTTAGCTTGAAAAAGGCGTCAAAATGAAAGATCTTCAATTTGTGAGTACATTTGTAGGAAATAATCTCTTTCACTGACTTTACTCTTCTTTGTGAAGGCGTGAACCCTTTCAAGACAAAACAAGATAGGGTTGTCACTTTGTACAAGTCCATTGATTTAGTTGGGATGGTGTTGCCATCAACAAAATGATAAAGAAGTTGCAGCAAAGTTCTAACAGCAAAATGGTCATGGTTCGGCAACCTTAATCCACAAATTGGCCATAGAGGATGAATAAGAGAACCATTTTGCACCATTGGAATCAATTTCCAAATAATTTACTCTTCTTTGTGAGTACATTTGTAAGAAATGATCTGTTTCACTAACTATACTCTTCTTTGTGAAGGTGTGAACCCTTCCAAAGACAAAACAAGGTATGGTTGTCACTTTTGTCCAAGGCCATTGATTTAGTTGGGTGTGGTGTTGCCATCAACACAACGATGAAGTTACAGCAAATGGTCATGGTTCAGTAAACTTAATCCTTAAATTGGCCATAGAGGATGAATAAAGATATCCATTTTTCTGCAGTGGAGTCAATGTCCAAATATCATTTTACAGTGGCAGAAATTTAAAAGCAACCTCTCTAGCACTACCAACAAGCCCAACATTGAGAGTCCTAATCGCAAGTTTTTGGCGCCTTTTAAGTTTTGAATCCTTTTAAGTTTTGTGGTTTCTTTGTGAGGGTGTACATATGTAGGAGTTAAGTTGGGTCAGGAAAAGTGACCATTGGGGAGGAATTGTTCCTTGATAGAAGGGAGAAACTCCATAAAAGGTTTGATACCATCTACGATTAGCACATTAAGGGTTCTGCTAATTACAAGTTTGACTCTTGCATGAATAGATAATGTTTTTACTGGTGGCACAATAAAGAAGCCTTAGGTGTCTCATCTTAAATATCGTGAAACCGAGTTAACTAAATGACTTTAACAAATGACAGTGTTAGAGGTGTTGGTGTGGTCGTATGTGTCAGTAACCACGAACTGAAAAGAGAGAGAAAAGAAAGATTTTTATTGAAAAGAACAAGAAATGAGAGAGCACTCTCTCCTCCAAGGGTTTCCCAACCCAGATTTCTCCTTTGGCAAAGAGCTAATGCTCAATCTACAAAAGTGAACGTCACTGCTCCTTCTCACAACAATGTAGTGCTTGTGAATAGTTTTCTGCATACTGTTCACTTGACTTGCTAAACCTTGTGAAGATAGACTCTAATATGATCTTAAAAAGTAAACTTTAATCCTAGTTCAATTTCACAAAACTAACTTGCAATGTTGAGTTAGGTATAAAACTCGCTTTCGAAGATGATATCAAAAGTCTTAGCAAAGTCTGTTGGAGCTATTGTACCACTTGTTATTGGATTGTTATTTTATCACTTACAAATATGTAGTTTCAGATTTTAGATGTCGAGTTCTTAGCATGAGGGAGTGGATTGGAGATTTCACATTAACTATCATATGGATAAATTATAGCATAATGACTTGTTCATTTGAAGGGATTTGGGGGAGAATAATTGAGTGGATTTGAAGATAATATTTTTTGTTGTTTATTTGAGTGGATTTGGAGGTAAGTGAAAGTGGATTTGAAAGTAAAGTTTTTGAGTTGGTTGTGTGAGGTTGAGCTTAAAACCCACAGTTTTTAATAAATTTATTTACTATTCTCCTTTGTTAACTGTTGCAACAAAGTCGCTAACTACTGTAACAGCTCATTCTATTAGAATTTCCCCCTAAACGAGCTTTCTTTTTAACAGTGCCTCCCCTTTGAAGTAGAACCTTGTCCTCATGGTTGAATTTTTGGTAATTGTTGTTAAATGCTAGTTTTGTCCTCCAATGTTGCCTCTTCAAGTGTTTTTCCCTTCCCTCTTCATCCTCTCATTTCTTGACTTTCCAACATTACAATTTCTCCTTCCGTAGTGATTTCTTCACCTTCATCCAGGATCACAATCATTGAGCCCTTTTTTGGAGCCCTCTTGGCACCACTCCATCCCCTCCTTGAAACTTGAGATTTATACCACCATAACATTTCCGTTAATCCCCAAAGTTTTTTTTCATAATTCACTGCTTCTTCAATATCAATAGCTAAACTCCATATTGCATCAAATCTTTTGGGTCATGTGGATGCACACCTTCCTTTTAATGTTTTGATGTAACCCTGCAAGAAAATACCAGAACAATTGTTTATTTGTTGTAAATGGGGCTTAAGCAACCAACAATCCAAACTCCCGAACATATAACTCCTCACTTGTGTTTTGACTCAAATGCTGCCAATCTCTTATAGATCAAACCTTTCCTTCAACCTCGAAACCTCCTTAATAGCATTATAGTCAATTCCTCCCAAGAAGGATTCTCAGAAACCTTGTGCCAATATTGGTATCAATTTACTGCATTTCCTTCCATACTAATGAATGTGAACTTCATTTTCTCTTTTGCTTCACTTGTTAAATAAATTTCACCCTTGTGATGCACCCCAATGGGTCGTTTTTCTTCAAAGTTAGGTAATCCAACTTCTTCACCCATGTATGTGGAGCTTCTTCTTATTCAATAAAGGTCACCATCCCCATTTCTTTTGTTGTATTCTACCTTGTTTTTCCATCCAAATTTGTTAGCATCTCCTTTATGTCATTGATGCCTTCTACACTATTGTTTTTAGGAGTGTACTCTCCTTGATTGTTGGTTGTTTGCTTCAGTTTCTGTATTGCGGATTCCAAAGTTGAAAATTTGGCTTTGTCTTGATCCATTCCTCTCCAATTTGGATTCAGTAGGTCATACCTATTTGTTAGGAACTAGGCATTGACAAGAATAAGAAAAGAAAGACTTATATTGAATAGAATGAAAGAACAAGAGAGAGGAAATCACTATTGTCTCCTTGGGTTCCCCTTCACAAAGGATTTCTTCTTTCACAGAGAGGTAATGCTTTGTCTACAAAAATGAACCTCCTTTCTCCCTCTTCTCAGAACAAGTGTATTTATTGTTCTCCTTTGCCGAACTATTATAACAAACTTTCTAAGTATCATAACAACCTATTCTATTTGACTTCTCCCCTTAGTTACGATTAATGGACTTTCATTCTTCTCTGATATACTATGGCTTTAGGCACAATATCTTTCCTTACTAACAATATGATAAGGTATGATTTGTAATTAAGTACAATTGTGATTGTAATTACTGAAATTAGGGTGTTGATTATGTACAAAATTTATTTGTTTTGTTTCCTTGTTTACTTAGTTTGGGTTGCCATATTAAAAACTCCTGATTTGAAGGGGCCCTACTTAAGTATTCAAATCCTACCTGCCTTCATTGCATGATGTGTTTTTGGCAGATTCAATGTGCCCTTAGAAGTGCAAACCAGCAAGGTAGCAGTATTAGTTTGACCTCCGCCCTTGCCACTTTATCTACCATCAGTGGTGTGTGTTAAAAAGGAATATTAGGCTTGCCAACATTTTAAAATTAAATACTTTTATTATTTTTATTTCCAGAAAAAATTTGGGCTTAGAGATGTAATTTTTTTTTTAATTTGGGAGGAAGTGGTCATGGCCCCGCCACTATCTACCACCTTCATGATCAATCTAGTTGATGACCCTACTGGGAGAACTGTCTTGTTAAGATTGATTTATTGGTGAAGTATGGTTATCATCAAAGTACTGACATGTCTTTCATTTGCATGAAGAGCTCCAACTCTTGTTTGGTTGTACTTCCTTTGTTGATGTTTACAACCACTTTCATTGCACGTTGGACCCTTGGCTGCTGAGTCTATTTACATTGGGTATGAATCTAGAACAAAGGGATACAAGTGTTATAATCCCTAGACTTTTCATGCCTTTGGGATTGTTTTACCATGGATGTAACCTACAAAGCTGTCTTTTACATCGGTCCTCAAATTCAAGTGGAGAGCTGTTAGGATACTAAGTGTCAGAGATGTTACACTCTCTCCTTATGTAGGATAATACGGTAGTATTGACTCCTTAGGAAGAAGTTGCTATTGAAGAATCAACTGCAGATCCTGAAGAAGCAGTTGCTGCACAGAACATGGGAAAAATATAACTACCAAAGGAAGCAGATAATATTGACAAATACTACCAGCACTAGTATCTAAGAAGGAAAAAACCACTTGATGTTAATGATTTGTTTGTGGAAAGAAAAGTGTTGCTGAGGCAAGTATCTATATCTATCTCACTTTGTATGTACTAATAATACTCTTTCTGTACAACACTAGAGTTTTGTTTCAGCTATTGATTCTATCAGGATTTCCAAAACTGTCCAAGATGCCTATAGGATGAAAATTGTGTTGAAGTCATGAATGAACATATGTGGAATTAGATGGATATACACTGAAATATCAATTTGATGCTGTATTGGGTTGATACAAGGCAGGCTGGTTGGAAAAGGGTATATCCAAACAAATGGAATAGACTATGAGAAGACATTTGTTCATTTACAAAGATGAATACCATTAAGATTACTCTCTCATTGGTAGCTCACTTTGGATAGGATCTACATCTTTATGATGTAAAAAAATGCATTTCTGCATGAAGGCTTGGAGGAGGAGGTGCATATGGAGAATTGGACCGTGACTAAAGGTTTGGTAAAGTAGAAACATCAACATCCGGAGGATTGTCATGTGGGAGTTTTACTGTGATCTTTAGTGGAGATTTCCTTCCTTCCATCCCTGAGGATAAACATGTTTCCAAGGGTGGTTAATGTTAGAAAAGAAAGGTTAAAAAGGAAATTGTAATAGTTGCGGCCTGGCCCAACTGTATTGTTGGAGGGTACATTGTGGTGGTTACTCTTCAACTACACACTGGGAAAATAATTGAATAGTTGAGTAATCAATCATTCTTGTAACCAGTTCTTGGTAGCTCTGTTTCTGAATAAAAAAACTTCGAAATTCTTCATCTCAGAATTCCCTACTTCCATCCATAGTCCTTTGAATCTGAAATTCCTAGAACTATCGTAACACCCATATCAGATTATGTACAATTTCAATTTGTGTTTGTTTCCTTATTTCATTGATTAGGTTAGCAGCATTTCGGTTTATATCTGTGTATAAATCTTTTATGTTGCAATTAAGAGAAACAATTCAGTCTTTCCTCTCTTCTCTAATTACAAGTAGGGGTATTGCATGTCTTTGTGCTAGGAGGTTAAGGGTCATGCTATGTAAAGACTTCTAAGGCTTTTGGTACAGTGGTTGTTGGAAATCCAGTAACAGAAAACTTTAGATGAGACAAAATCTGAAGTGTTTACGAAAAAGGGCCATTTGTTGAATCTTGAGTTCACTATAATCGTTCTTTGGATATATTAAAAAGCACTCTACAGTTTTTGTGTGTAATGGGGAAGGTTGTGAATCTGCGGGAATCATGTATTCAAAGTTATTTGGTTTAGACCTAAGGATTCCCCAGGAAGAGAAATCTTGCTAACATCAATCATCATCGTTGAGTTCGTAGCACCCTTTTAAGACTGGTTTCTAGATTTCATTATATTTCTTATTTGATTTGATTAAAAGTCTAGTGCTAATTAATGAGTGTATGCTCTGGTCATATCGTATCATTGCATATCATATATCAATCAATATTATATTACTGTTCTTTCCTTCATTCCTTCTCTTCCTAAATTCCTGTAGTTTCAACATGAGAAACAGCCATAGTCAACTTTCTATCACAAATAACATTTGAATTGTTAGTTATGTTCACTTATCTTAAACTCTATGAATTGCATCTCAGTTATGTATGTTATTTGGTGTGATGGATCCGAGATGCCCAAGTAAATCAGCTTTTGTTATGTTATGATCTTCACCTTTTCACTTTCTCTACTATTAAGCATCTTGTTGAATTTACATTCATGACTTATACACGTTGTTATATTTCTAATTGGAAACCATGAGAGTCCAAAAGCTTCTATCCACATACATCTCTAGCTGAAGTATATTATTTGCAAAAGGCACGATATTGGCTGCTGCAGATTCTTGATAAAAGCTGAGTTGACCCTAGGTTGAAACCTATAGAGATAGGGAAATTCTTTTTGACTTTACCATGTTTTGCATTGTAGTTTTAGCCTCACCTAGGGTGTGATACATGTCATTGAATTCAAAATCATTTGTTTTTCCTCCTCTCTGGATTGGAAGTTACTGTTATATGGTGATATATTTTATGGTTGGTGTAATTCATAATCGTTGGTTTAGTAGTGTGTTGATGATGTTGTTGATTTTATTAGATGGTTTAGCTTCTACGGTTCATGAGTTTCTATCTGCCAATGTTAATTCACTGATTTGGAACTTGGCTCATCAAATATGTATTTTCAAGTATGTGTTTTAGTAGTCTTTCTTGCTTTTTAAGATTTCCAGTTTAAAAGACTCGGGACTCAATTGTGGATGGTGGAAGTTTATTTGTAATATCTTTTCGAGCATAGGCTGTTTTATGGAGAAATAGTTGAAGTTCTTATTGTTTCACTACAATGCAGCTTCTATTTTATGAAGTCTTGATGTGTGACAATTGTAGCAACCCTTAATCGAGGATCTGAAATTTGATGATCTCAAGTTACTGATTCTGTTTTATGTACTGTTCCCTGGTTTCACATTTGGTTGTGTTCTATTGCAGGACACTCAATCTATCAATAAAACTCCATTTGATGTGAACAAGCTTCCTATAGAAACTCAAAATCTTCTAGCTGTTTGCAAGAGAGAAAGCATGGCTGAGTATCCATCTCCTGAAAAGGATGATAATAATTGTAAGCAAGTGGATGAGTACCCTTCACCCCAAACAGACAATCCAAAGCCTTTCTCTCTAATATACAAAAGAAGGCGGCATAACTTGAACTCCAACCACTCTAATGTTTCGGGGGATTCAATCCGAACCGGTCAGGATCCATGCTCCTCTACAATAACTACTGCAGCAACAACACTCCCAACCACCACTGCTGGTGCTGACACCACCAACTCTGCACCAAAAAAGCATTTTCTGTCTGCACTGGTGGAGTTTTCCCTGCAAGAGTCCCTTGAATCTAAGGAAAGTCTTGCTTTGATCAAGGCACCAGATTTTGACGCCGAAAACCTTGAGTCATCCATGTCTCCAAGCTCTGCCAAGTTCATCAAGAACTTGCAGAATGAGATCCATAAGCTTGCAGTCGAAAAGGAGACAATGAGGTTTGAGATGATGAGTGCTCAAGCGATGATTAACATTCTCCAGTCTCGTGTTGACGTTCTCAGCAAAGAAAATGAGGATTTGAAGAGAATGACCCAAAATCCTTAAGACATTGGCAATGCATGCTCTTGTATCAGTTTAAGTTAGTTACAGCTGGTAATGAAGCTCGTTGTTCGGGACATTTTATTTCTGAGTAAGGATTTTAGTTCATTTCTATGGCTAAACTTGTCAGTGTTACAATTCCAAACTTGTCATTGTGTATCATATGACTTCCAATTTCCCATTGTCGTGACAGTGTCAGTGTTAGTTATTGCTTCTCTGATTCAATAGATTAGCACCTCAGTTTGAAGCTGAAATTTTATGACGTTCGTTCCGTTGAATCTTAAGGTAGTTGCAAAAATCATATTTCAAGTGATCAGAATGCAAGGTATCTTAATATTTTCAATAGATTAATCCCTTCTTCTCTTCATATTTTCCTCTTTTTATTAAATGACAGGTATCTTAAGATATAGAGGGCTTGACATTAAAAGTTTACATATGATTTTTGCATCACACAAAAAACTTGTGAAAATTATCTTAAATGACTTTCTCATTCATAGTATTTAGAAGAAAATGTAAACTGAATTAAAACTATTACTACATTTCTCATGTGTCGGGCCATCACAGCAAAAGACGAAATGGGATTTGATAGAAATCCATGGAGCAGCTCCACATTATTATCATTCAAGAAAAATAATTGAAAAACCTGTCTTTTATTAATAGATTATAAATATTTCTAAATTTATGTACACATCAACAAAGATAATCCTTAAACAGGTTATTTCACTACATTTGTGAAATACATTTTTCATCATAACCTTTATAATTATTTGGTAAAAAGGAAAACATTTTATTTATTTTTTTTACTTTTTTGGCTATTCTAGCACAAAAACAAATGATAACAAAAACAGCTTCAATGTAGTTTTAAACATTATAAAATGAAAATAAATATAAAGTAAAATGGAAAATTTGAACCTTATACATTTATATGGCTTTCACATCAACTAACATTAGTTTAATAAACATACTTAACCCTACTGAGAGTTAGTTGTGAAACAAGTCATCAGTTTGGTTCATAACTAGTTTGTAAATTACTGGTTTTCATCATCTGTTTAATATTGGAGTTATATATTACATTAACACTCAAACTAGTTTAAAGGGTTTTTTCAATGTTCGAGGATGACTTAAAATATTTTTTAATTATTAAAAGTGTACTTATATTAGAAACTATTTATATAAATGCCTCAAACTAGCTCATAAAATATCTTACCAAACACAAATAAAAGCTACCAAGAGTGAAAAAAGAAGAAAGAAATAGAGCATTATCGGATATGAATGTCATAAACCATATTATAAAGAAAACAAATTAAAATGCAGGGTCATATCAAAGCATGAACCAATAAGAAAATCTGATATGAGAAAAAAACAGATAGAAAAAGTTGATGTAGGAGAAGGAACTATACCCAAGCTGTAGACATATGACTCGTAGATAGAGTTTCTGTGTTTGTTGATTGGTTCGTTTCTTGATGGATGCTTGTGTATGTTGAATCAACTTGAAGAAAAAGTGAGAGTATTTTGTGAGTGAAAACAAACGAGAGAGCCGAGTCAAAAGATTCAAGAAAGAAAATTCTGGAATGGTGTTTTTATGCGCTCTGTGACAAGTGCTGAGTGTTGTGTTCTGATATCAGTTTTGAAATAGTGTTTTCGTGGCTCAGTATGAAAAAAGAAGTAAAAGACATAAGACTGTACCTGCGGTTCATTCATATATAGGCTAAGGTGTGGCAGAAATGGTAAGAGAGTGGCAGAACAGTGCAATGTTGGGCTAGAAAAGGAAACCATGGGAGACATTGGAAGAAGAAATAGCATGCAAAACATCAACATTTTCTTTGTTGTGTCTCTGTTTACCTTTTCATGGTTCAACATTTCAGCATTTTCACAAATGCAGAAAGATTTAACAGCATCTTTTTTTCGAAAAGGACTGTTTTAAAGAAATCAGATCATTAAAGCTCGAATAAAATATAATAAAATATTTTAACAAGAAAAGCATGAATGCCTTTCTTGCATATTTATAACTAAGCAAAACTGGAAGAAGTTTCAGAATCTGAAATTGAGATGATCAAATCTGTAATCCAGTTTATGTTTTGCGCACTTGATGCCATAGGAGAGATAGAAAATTTTCAATTCAAAAGAAAGCTAAGACATTATAATTAAATTTGAAATTGTTCAACTGTGATATCTATATCTTGACAGATGCAATAAAAAATTAAAATCTCATCTTGGAAATTGATCACCCTACATAAAATAAATTCATTTTACTTTTTTTTTAAGTGTGCAATTTATTTACAATTTTGAAATTTATTTAACTTTTATTTAGCTTCAAGGTTGCATGATCTAATTTAAAAATCATTTTTAACTTTTGAATTTTGCAATTCCAAAAGATAAAATGAAAGTTTTCTTAATATGGGACATAAGGAGGTGCAGGAAGAAAATACCTGAAACGAGCTTGGATATTGTATTGGGTTTTACGAGTAGACGGAATGTGAGTGAAATGGAGTAAAATTTTCTGTATCTGTTATTACGTATTTCACAGATTCTTGATTCAACTTTATAATTTTATTTGTTCAATTAAAATAAGAAAAATAATTTTAAAAATTAAAACTAACGTTTAAAGTAGAATAATTTTAACCACTATAAGATTAAAAGGTTATACTAAGTTAATTTAGGTTTAATTATTTAAAAGATTAATATTTGAATAATTAAGTGAGTTGATAATATATTTTGAATAGAAATTTAAGAAGTAATGACATATATCATTTACAAATCCTCCCTTTGCATACTTGTAGAGTTCTATAATTTCATCTTTTACTTGGTATTCCAAACAAAATATAAAGATGTGGTTATTCATCATGCATACTGTTATAGTAGTCATTGTTACGATAGTTTATTATTATTTAAGTAAGTTATCTTAGTTTTGTGAGTTTCGTATAAATTAATTAGTCTAACAATTGACTTATTATTAATATTTAAAATATTTTTTTTCATTGATTTATCTTATTTTAAATAAACTAAACATAGCTGCGATTAATTGATATTATTCAAAACACGATTTTATTTTTCGTAAGTAACAAACATTCTTGTATACACAACAATACGTTAAGATTTGCTAAAGCTTAATTTTAATTGACTATTAAAACGCAAATACACTGAAAGGGATTAAACTTTTTTTTTCCTTAAATCATTATAATGAAAAGATTAAACAAGAATTTTCATCCACAACACAGGTTTTTTTTTTTGTTCTTTCTCTGTTGTGTCGAAAATGCACTGCACAAGTTGACATCAGTGAGCCAATCCCAGTATGCCACGTATCCAACCTGCACACACTTAGCACGTGCCATGATAGAATCTACCATTGTTATTTCTGTGCAAATTCCTACCACCTAGAACCTTCTTCTACTTCTCTTTCTTACTCATCCTATTTCATACCAAAACCCAAAATTCTCTTATTCATAATCCCAAATCTCCCTCTTCACCAATCATAAACCAAAGCCCTAATCCCCAATTATCTTTCACTCTTTTTCTCTCTCAGCGATTCATCTCTCTTGAATCCAATCCATGGCACCTATGGGTCCCGGCTTCCGATTCCACCCCACCGACGAAGAGCTGGTGGTGTTCTACCTGAAGCGCAAGATCACCGGAAACCTCTCCCGGTACGACCACATCGCAGTGGTTGATGTCTACAAGCTCGAGCCCTGGGACCTTCCCCGTTAGCATTTTGCCCTTTTCTGTGGTATCGAATTGTTAGCAATAGGGTTTGGTTCCAAAGATTCAAAGTGTTTCTTAACTTATTTCGGTTTTTCAGCTCTGTCCAAGCTCAAGACCAAGGACTTGGAATGGTACTTCTTCAGCGTGCTGGACCGCAAGTATGGGAATGGCTCCAGGACCAACCGCGCCACCGAGAAGGGCTACTGGAAGACCACTGGAAAGGACCGCCCTGTGGCCCATGGTGACCGCACCGTGGGGATGAAGAAGACCCTCGTGTACCACATCGGTCGAGCCCCACATGGCCGTCGCACCAATTGGGTCATGCACGAGTACAAGATGCTCGATGAAGAATTGACTCGTGCTGGCACAGTGCTGGTATATCTCCTCTCTGTTTCTTTTTTTACTTTGATTTTCTGTTCTATTGATACTTATTCTAGGTGAGGGTTTTTTTTTTTTTTTTTGGGAGAAGGATGTGTATGTGGTATGTAGGATTTTCGAGAAGAGTGGTGCTGGACCAAAGAATGGGGCCAAGTATGGTGCTCCCTTGGACGAGAAGGAGTGGGATGTGGATGAGGAGAATGAGCAGAAGGAGGTGGTTCCCGTGCCTGCGACTGCTCATCGTGTGGTGGCTCCCTTGACGGAGATTAGTCCTAACGTGGTTGCTCCTCCTTTGCCCGCGACAGCTGCAGTGGCTCCTCCTGTGGTAGCAACTGGTGGTGACTTTTGGGATGATATTGGGGCCTTTTTGGAAACTAACGACCTTGACGGGGTATGTATTCATCGTGTTGTATTTGTGTCCCAATTAATAGGGTTGATATGTGAGGAAATAGTCTATATATATATGGCTTGGGATAAGTTTTTGTTTTTCCTTTAAATGGACGGATTAGATGATTTTCCATGTGCAGGTTGGATGAGTTCTAGTTGCATGGATTAATGTTTGTGTTATTGTTTTATGTTTGGATATATTTTTCCATTGTCGGCTGTGGTGTCTTTTTTGTAATTATTTTCTTCTCGGACTGTGTGCAGGTGTTTAATATATCAATATTGTTGTGGGGCCTTTATTTCAGTTGCTATTTGCTCTAATGTTGTTTGTGTTGTCCTTTACGAAATCTCGATTGGAAGAAGTCTTCTTGGTTTCAGTCCTTTTGAAGTTGGTATGTAGTGTATATCGTTGGGCACAGTTTTGTTTTCCCCCTGGAGGATGCTGAAAACATTTTAGGAAAACGTTGAGTGTGAAGTTTAGTATGATTTTACTGCACGCAGATTTATGTAATTGTCATTCACTAATATGTAGTCATGTCACTGGTTTTGTCAATATTGTGGTTTTTCTATAGAATTTGTTTGGTTATTTATTCGTAAACCATGTCTGGGGCTCTTAGTGTTTTTTTTAAGTTGGTTGGGTAGTTTTCTCTGAATGACTTGGTATTCTCTAACTAAATAATGTCTTCAATATGCAGGAACTTGATTTGACTGATATGATTGGGGGTGTTACTTTTCCATCATTGAACTTTCATCACGGGGAGTGTAGTACCTATGCTGAAAATTCCCAAGAACTCATCAAGGATCAGGAGCCATTGGCGGGCACCTTTGGAATTTCTGGGCCTGAAAATGGCCAGCCTCTTGATATGGCTGAGCAACTTGACATGGGCACAGGTTCAGTGAAAGATGAAGAGAATGGTGAGCAGAGCGAAATTGTGAATCTTCTCAATTTCAATGACGCATCGGATAATATGGATCTGGATCTATATTTTGATGCCACCCAGAATCTTCCAATGGCTGATGATGAATCATTCTTGGAAACCAATGATCTTGCAATTGGGAATGAGGGTGATCTCATTGAGGCTGATCCTTATGCCAATGATATTATGCTAGACAAGTATCTTGCACTCCCTGATGATGATGATGATATTTGCAAATATATATCTTTCGATTATTCTCAGGTTCCAGAGAGTGAAAACTCTAATTCCAACCAAGGATCACCTTTAACCCAGCAGGTTATGACCGACTCTGTCTTTATAGTCATTTGCCTTGTAGGTATTATAGCTGTATATTGAACAATTTTGGGTCATTGGCAGACTGTGGGGGGAGAAACCTCAAATAAAGCTGTGGTTGGTAAACATGATTCTGAAGCTCAAACCAGCAATGAGGCTTTTTCTGTGCAGAATACAGAGGAGGCAAAGTTAGCAGCACCAGGTAAAACTGCTGTTCACTTTATATCCTAGTTCGTTAAGGTTTTCTTTTGATGTGTGCTCCCCGTGCTCATTATAGCTTGTAAAGTATGATATCCACTCAAAATGTTATTTTCTCAAAAAATTTTCAGTAACTGAAGGATTTTTTTTTATTTGGCAGGAAATACAAATCCATTTGTTAAGCAGGCCTATGGATGGTTAGCTAGCATCCCTGCTTCACCTGCACATGCTTTCGAGTTTCCAGCAAAGGACATTACTCTTGGGGTTGATGGTGCAGCTCAGTCTTCCCATCCAGCTCATATAACTACAGGTATGATCAGCATAACAGACATTACTTTTAGAGGCAATGCGATGGATTGGCCCATGGGCAAAATTGGAGGATTTAACACTGCAATGTCTACTGAGTTTTCTCGACCGGACGTTAATTGTGCTGCCTTGATACCTGTTTCTGGCAAGACCGCATTTGTATTGTCACATGGCTGGATATTTTTGACGGGTTTCTCGGTTCTTATTCTTTCACTTAGTTTCAAGATTGGAAGCATCATGTATACTGGTAAGTAACAACAAAAAAGGTTGGACACTCCAGAATAAGCTGCAGTCATTAAGTATCATGTAGTGTTTTATGGTACTCACTGAATGACTAGGATCTCGTGACTTTGTAGATTTGTTTATGGTACCTTATAGTCGAACTGATCTATGCATTCTTCGTGGTAACTTATTCTCAGAGTTCCATCAGATAGAGTAATACCATCTTCATTCATACGATTCCTTAGATATATTATTGTTACATACTTTTTCCATAGTGTAATAGATGCAAAGTTTTCTGACTGGTAGAGGCGGTCCATTATTTAGTTAGATGAACATGTAATTTCATTCACGTATTGTATAGTCCGGAGTGGATCCTCTAGTTACAGTTTATGTTCAACCTGTATTTGTACATCTCTTTTCTGTTAGACATTAAATGCGTGTGGGTTTATTTCATGTTCATCATGAGAGCGACAGGTACAAATTTTACATCATTTTCTTATGTTAAAATGTAACATGGGATGATTACTTCACGTTTTCTATGTACGGAAATGGTAATGAGATTTTTCATGATTAATTTTGACACCACGATTTTGCAAAAAATTTGGACTCGATTTGGGGTTTAATTTGTGCATAAACACCACGTTTCAATAATTTATGACCAGAATGAATTAAATGAATATTTACTTTGTGTATACAATCCGTTGAAATTAAATATTAGGGAAGGAGGTTGCAAAAATTCACAAAGGATCGAACTTCTTAATTATTAGTATGAGTGAATACGTTCATATTTGAAGAGTGAATCCATCTATACATTTAATTTAGTGTTTAATATTTCATTTGGATCCGTTTTAATGTTGTGTTTTAATTAATACTATTATTGTTGCAATTGGTTGAATCTTGAATTTTATATATATATATATATATATATATATATATATATATATATATCCACGCACTCGCACGCTCAGAACAAATTTTCTTTAGGCAGTTTGCTATAATATTGAAGGTAGGAGAAATAGTTTGCGAGACTGAATATTTCCTAAATTGAAAATTGAAGGATTTTCTATTATTAAATTTCGTTTCCAAATTGGAGTAATCTTATTTTGTTTGTGGGAAGAAATATGATGTATAAGTAGTGGGTTTAAGTGGACATTACATTTTATTTATTTATTTTTATTTCAATTTTGGAAAGGGTTAAATATGTTTTTAGTCTTTATATTTTAGAGCGATTTTGGTTTTAGTCTCCCTTTCAAATCAAGGTATAATTTAGTTTTTCAACTCTAGAAAACTCTGGTTTTAGTCCTTTTTACCAAATTTTTTAACTTTATTGTTGTTTTAAACGTGTTTTTCAGTTAACATTGAAGCAATCCAAATATTATAATGAAATGTGTTTGAAACAGCAATCGCTCCAAAATACAGGAATTAAAAACATATTTAAACCTTTTGGAAATGGAGAGGAAAAGCTAGAAGTTCGATTATAATGTTAAATCATATTAATGCAAAAGTTTGAGAGTGTTTTGTTTTATAAGGATTGATACAAGGAAGATTAAAGAATATGAGTAGATTTAAAGATGAAGTTTATGTTATTTTTTTTTAAGAGATTTAGAATTGACAGTAGAATTGAAGTAAAACTTGCAAAAGTTAGTGAAAAATTTAACTGATGTGGTATATTAAAAATTTTTATATATTGAAAAATAATATTAAATTGTCTTTAATGTTAAAAATGATATAAAGTGATATTTAAGTAAACTTGAATTACTTTAAATATTTAAATTATATATATGGGCGGAGGATCAGATGTTTTGTAAAGAATGTGAAACTTCAAAAGTAAATATGAGAGATTAAGATATATGTATACAAAAGATTTTTTTTTTTATTAATGTAATATTTATATTCTTCTTAAAAAAATATATACTTTTTTTTAGAACTGAACATATATTATATCTATATTAATTAGACCAAGATCAAATTAGAAACAAGGAAACCAATATTTTTTTTATTTTTACAAAATTATTTTTTTAAAATCTGTTATTCAACAATTTTGATTTTTTTATTAATATTAATAAATAAAGAATGCATCCTTGTTGGTATAAAATATTAATTATTTAGATATTAATTATTAATATAATAAAAGTTTGTTGATATTTTGAGGTAATTTTTAACTAATAATAATTATAAAAGTTATGTTCTTTTTAACAAAATTATATCATTCTTAAACATCACTAATAATTATTTTTGATTAATTTTAAAAAAAAACTCTGAAAAATAATAAACACAATATCTATCGTATAAAACTATCATGACTACAGTACTGATAAGAACATTTGTTTGTGACAAATAAGAAAATAATACATTTTAAAAAGAACATGAAAATTATTTTTAAAAAGAAAAGTTATTCAATTATTTTAAAATAGAAAAAGTTATTCAATAATAAATAAATTACTTTTATTTGTTAGAAGATAAAATTGTTGAATTAAAATATAATACCAATAACACCTATGTATATCTTTATATAATGGGATAAATTCTTAAGGTATACCAAACCATTAAAAGATATTTTTCTAAGTTGAGAACAAAATTGAATATCTGAAATACGTTAAGATGTATCAGCAAATACAACTGAATTTCTCGCATGCACAAGAGATGAATAGTCAAGCATATTCATGAATTGTAGTATCAAACAATAGCCTTCCACATGCCACGCAACACAAAACAACCATAGTAAATTCATGCAAAAGAACATAGTTAAAGCTTATTAATAAGGACCACGTATCAATTGTTAGTTTACGAAACGTTTCTCATGGAAATAAGAGTTTATTTTTTTCAAAATTTATGGATGTTTGCTTTAAAAAAAGTCACATGACAAAGATTTTAATACAATTAATATGAATAATGAGATTTAATTTATTAAAAAACATTTAAATATTATATTTCTTTATTTTCTCATAATTATTTATCAACTTGGTTTAAGGTGAGTTTAATTTTACTCAGTCTAAAATGGCTCTAAATTTATTCAGTTCAAGATGAGTTTAAACTTACTTAGTTTAAAGTGGATCTAACTTAATTCAGTTTAAGTGGGATCAACTTAACTTGTTGTGAGATGAACAATCCGACAAGACGTGTACTTGATTCTATGCAATCCGATGTGAGTTTGTCACAATTCGATCAAGCGTAAGTCTAACTCTACTCAATTTAGTCTAATAGATGCGACTTGCCTCAACTTGAGCTCAACTCTCTTTTAAGATGTACTCAATTCAATTGATCAAAGGGTGAACCAAACTCAATTAAAGATGAGATAAACCTAAATTGATTCAGTTAAAGGTAGAACTAATTTAACTTAATTTCAAATATTGATTTAATCTTCCATGGATTCAATATAAACTTAACTTGACTCGACACCCAACTCTATTCAGTTATGAAATATTTTAAAAAAAAACATTTCACTTATATTTGAAAAAATATATTATCATGTACATAAAAAATACATGTTCTGTTATAGTCTAACTTTTTTTTGTGTTTTTGTCTTTGTTTCTCGTTGACGAGAATCGCCAATTCTCAATACTTGATGCTTTAAATAAAAGTTTTATCCATAAAACTAACATTTTTTAGTAAAAAAATGCAATTTACCCAGTTTGTAAGAACATGTACTGTATCGTTATTTTCACATATCTAAAAATAAAACCAATTTTTAAATAACCGTAAAATCTATAACCATTTATAGTGTTCATATTTAAGAAGAACGATGTGATTAAATCTTTTGACAAGGACTAAAAATAGATAGTATGTTTATAGAAAGTAAAATAAAAAATACTCATCTTCTTGTTTGTTTGAAAATCTGAAATAGATTTATATTTTAATTGATCTCACTTATTTCTATTATTAAAAATGTGATATAATTTAGTTTTTTTATTCGTTTTAATTTATGCGTAGTTTTTCAATTTCTTTATTATGGTTTTTCAATTATAAAAGAATTGACATGTAGTAAGTGAGGATTTTGCCACATGATACACTTGACACGTATTGTGTGAAAAATTTCAATTTATTTTATATTTATTATTTTAATTTAATTCAGTTTTAATATTTCTTTAGTGAAACAATTGCATCTTTTTCTTCAAATTAAGAGAAAAATAATTTTTATATAAATATTATACTATTATTTTTATTAATGTTTGAAATATAGATTTAAATATAAAATATTTTAAAACTTGATGTAATAAAAATTAACACAAAATATATAAAATTTTAAAATTAAATTAAAATAAAATTTAACGTAAAATATAAATTTAAATAAATTTAACATTTTTAAAAATATTAATAAAAATATCAACTTTAATATAAATACATTATAATTAAGATCTTTTACATGAAACTCATCGTAACAATAATAAGTAATATTATCACTGTCACATCATACTATTTGTGTCTGATAAAATAACAAGTAACAATTTTTTGTTTTAAATTTAAAAAGATAAAAAAATTGAAAAAAAATTAAAATAAAAAAAATCACAAACCAACATATTACATTTAAGTTAAGTACAATACAAATGAAATTGACTAAATTATATCACATTTTTAAAATAAAATCCAATTGACAATAATTAAAATATTAGAACCTACATAAAATTTTCAAAAAAATATGAGACTCAACCAAGTATTTAAAATATCACATTTTTAAAATAACTATAAAATTTATATACCTTTATAGTCTTCATATTTAAGAAGAACGATGTGATTAAATCTACTAACAAGGACTAAAAATAGATAGTATGTTTGTAGAAAGTAAAATAAAATATATATTATATTTATAGGTAACTAAAATTATACTTAAATATTGAATTTAATTAGAAGGTACTCAACTTCAATCATAGATTACTAAAAGTCACACTTTAAATTATACTTATTTTCTTAATAATTACTTTAAAAGTCACACGTGCGGTGACTTAATAAAGGAATTATATTATCAGTGCATCATGGAAATTCAATTCTTAAACTTTTTCTATTATCATTTACATTTCTTTTAAAATGAAATATGGAATGTTTGTATGAAACACAGAAAATTGAGCATGCTCAAAATAGGTTGAAATTACCTTTGTTGTTTCAAAATCAAATGAATGTTTCCAAACTCTTCTTATTGATATTACTTATTCATTTCTTACATTCATATCCCATACTTCTACATCAATTATTGTGATTTTATTCCAACAATAGAATGCTGCTAACCCATGTCCTAAGACACTTGTTAAGGAATCAAAATGGACTTTCTTTTAGAGATAAATATAAAACTTACCAATGTATCCCATCATGATTCTCAATAAAAACATTGTGTTTATTGATTCCCTAACTAGTACCTTTTTAAGACACAAATTTCAGTATCTGCTTTGGCATTAAGGAGGAAGGCTTGTTACATTTCTCCTGGGAGCATGGTATCACCAGGTAGATCACAAACAGCAATTCCCTTAGATGACAGTTTATAAATTTCAGATGACAGTTAATATAACCATGAATATAAGCATAAATAACTAATAATATTAAGATAAGATGTTTACCTCGCCCGTTAGGTGAGCCACACATCTCTTCTCAGCCAATAACTCAGCTTCAGTCTGCAAAATATTTTTAAGAATTTAAGTTTGAGTCTGAATCTTACATTAAGTAGAAATGAGATATATAATAAGAAAGAAGACTTATAAACTCATTATGTTTAAGGATTTGAGTTGAAGCTAGTATCAAATCTGTTGTATAAGTTCGCTCATGACTCATCAATATCAAATATCTTCAATATATCTCTTTAAAAGACCTAACAATGATATCAGAACTGTTGGCTTACCTAATACGATTGAATTTTGATAACATGTCCAATTTTTAAACGGTAACTAATTTCACTCACAAACATGAGCACCCAGATAGCTTGCAATTAATTAAAAAATCTAAGATGGTAGATTATAAGTGGGTATAGCTCAGTTGGGAGAGTGCTGGACTGAAGATTTGGTGGTCATGTGTTCAATCCATATTTTTACATCAACATTCTAATAAATATGGCTAAGGCACACATGAATAAAAGATAAACTGTATATATACACACACACACACACACAATGTATGAATTTCCATCCTTACCTTTTTTATCCGCTGCCGGAGGTAGTCATCAAATATGACATCCTTCACAAGTTCGTAATCACCATCGCCCTAATGGATAAAAGCTTTCATCATAGGAGGAACAAAGCAAGTTTTAGCAGTTAAAAAGAATGAAGAATGCAGTAAACAAGCTTACCTTCGATCGACATGGCATACTGAAAACAATACCCTCAGCTATTCCATAAGGATTTCCATTGCTATATACCTGGCATTACAATTGCAAAATTTTAGATTGAAATAGTAACTAATGATTAATCAAGGTTGTGCCATGTTTAAATTTGCATGAAAAGAATTGGTTTTTGGCCCTTCAATTAAGCTTTGAAATGGCATATTCCAGACACGTAAGAGCTAATTTTATTTTCACTACACCAGAAGTAAATGCATGAGGTAATTCAGTGATATCAACTTACACCAGAAGAAAACCAATCACCCTCAGGAGTAGGAGTTACTAAAGATCGGATGGCATCAACGATTGATACAGAAGTTGATGCTGCTGATGATCTTCCCCATTTTTGAATAAGTGCACCACCTCTCTACCAATCACACAATCACTTGTCAGCTTTTAGCACAATGAAACTACATATCTTTTATATCATGTGTTTAGCTATTAATGCTACTAACAAAATATTACATTACCTTTTGAACCTTTTCAGTGAACTCTTCCTCCAACCACCTAATATCCTTAACCACCTCTTTGACTGGCAAACCGTCAATTTTAGCATTTAAGAAGTCGGGGACCTATTAATAAGATAGCAGGTAACACCATGTCATAAAAGATAGTTACAGAAATCCAGTTCATGCTCATTATTCTGGTAATGATCCTTCAATGACCTGAGTAGTTGAGTGGTTTCCCCATATTGTCACATTTGACACTTTATCATAAAAGACACCTGCCTTGAGGGCTAGCTGTGAATTTTATTGATACAATACAAAGAAGATAGATGTTAGTTTTCTATGGTAAAAAAAAACTTTAAGGTGAAATCTATAAACTTTGTTACCTGACATTTTGCTCTGTTCTCGTCTAAGCGAGTCAAAGCATGGAAATTTTTTGCAGGAATGTTAGGAGCATTCTTCAAGCATATTAATGCACTGCATTTAATATAGATGAACATTAACATAAATAGACACAACTTGTAACTTCATGTTTACAGATAGAAAGCGAAGCTTACTTTGTATTGCAAGGGTTTCCCACTACTATAACTTTGACATTGCGGGAGGCCACGGCATTTAGTGCTCTTCCCTGTTGTGAAAACGTATAATGTCAGCATAACTAAATTCAGTTTAGCAGAAAGTAAGATATGTGGTTTTGATTTGAACCCCATTTTACCTGCGCTGCATAAATCTGTCCATTTATGTCTAACAAGTCTGCTCGCTCCATTCCAGGTCCTCGAGGCTTTGCACCTATTAGCAAAGCCCATTCTGCATCTTGGAACACTTCATAAGGATCAATACCAATACTCACCTCCCTTAACAAAGGAAACAAAGAGTCCTCCAGTTCCATTGCAACACCTACAAGTTGAATTAGAACATTAAGAATGAAAAACATCAGTCTGTGTTATAATACTCAAGATTAAGGTGTATCTTGTTTCATTTAAAAGCATAACAGAAACAATACATCAGCTACTCTGACCTGACAAGTCAAATTCAAGTGAAGTTATTACTCAAATTCCTATTATTGATTGAATTTCTCATATCTCTCAGTAGCAGATGCTATTAAGGCCTTAGGTTTTCTTAAATGGGAAGAACCATTGGATGGCAGTAGAGTAAGAAAGAGAAGTTTGATGGTAAGCTGAAAGTTTTGTTAACAGGAAAATAAATTGGTGTGAAAGAGGCTGAACCACTCACTCTCCCTATTTTTCAGTAAAAGCAGGCGTGCAAAGGCAACACTACACAAGAATACAATCCTTCCCCAAATCTGTGTGTAGACAGCAGCAGTGTAATTATTAAAAATTGTTGGATGACTCTTTTATTCCTTGCTATGCATGTTGAAAATTTGAAATGTAAATCAAAGAGCCACTTTGGACATTTAAAATATTCAACCTAAACCACAGACACTTGCTTCCACACTTGCCTGCTCCATAATTTTACAACCTTTTATTCCCCAGACATTCATTGAAAGATAGAAAAGAAAGACCGGCAGATCACAGAACTAGATGTGCTCATAACATAAATGACAGTAAAACTCTCCGTGCACGTAACTTCAGTGGAAAAGGTTTTTAATATACTGGCTATGCTATTTTTTTTCCTTAGAATTGTATAAGCTGAATTTGCTGATTGATGCTTTTCCTTTATTTATCTCTTTTCATAACACACTGATGCACACCATTCACAATTCTCCAATTTTCGTATTCTGGCTTTATTCATGGGCCAGATAGTTTCATATTAATGTCTAGTAATCAAGAGTTTCTACAACTTTGCGACACTGATGCACCATTCACCTTTAGTTAGTCTTCTACAGTTTTTTTTATAGCCACAAAAGAGTCGGAATGGAGAAGGACGGGTCAGTTTTTCCTATTATAGGTGGAAGGTATACAACTAATAACAGATAGATACCAAGTTTATATACCAAGGTTACCAAAAACCGATGTCATATTTACCATATGCAGAAAGCTAACCTTCAAGAGCTTGGATTGACCGTTCTGATCCAAGTAACTTGAGAGCAATAGGCTGATCAGGACCAAAAACTTCACCAGATGCAAGCTGACACAATAAATCAACTCAGGCTCTAGAGTCCAACACTAATGTGTGATCATTCAAGGTAGGTCTTATGTAAAATTCTCATAGCACATGCAAAATAAAATTATGTTGAACACTCACCTTACATTCAATTTTGCTTTCATGCTAAATTCAGTTTCTATTTCATGAAACAACAAAGATACAAGAATGTGGTGATTCCAATAAATCTTCAAACTATAAAGCTCAAATTTTGTATATAGTAGTGGCTTTCAATTTGTTTAGAGAACAGATGACAGTATCAAGAGTAAACTAATTCGAACTAAAAGTGTTATATGGTCAACAATACAAAGTAATGTTGATCCATATGTATGTGGTTTATGACAATAAATTCATCAATCAATGAAAAGCAAAAAAAATCCAGTTTTGAAATGGCTACACAACAACTTATTCAGCAACATCAAACAGATAAGAAATTATTATATGCATCTATTATCATTTCAATGACTTCAAAAATCCTAATCTGAGAGTACTGATACAACAGCAACGACAAAACTTTAGCCCACTGGTGACATTGACTACCCAAATTTCAATCAGAGAGAACTGATATGGTAAAAACATTATTGCAAATAGATAAAAATAAAAAAATGATAAGTTGAACATCTGATGTGCTTCATTGACACAATTCTTATTTAAATCCAAGATATACTCACTTTGAAAAGTAGATGATTTGCAATCATTCCAGCAGCACCTGACACTGCAATGTTAATTAATTTCTTCCAGGATCTTGTCTCTTCTTCCTGCAAAAATATTGGTCAAATATTTCAACGACACATACAGCTCAGATTAACAAATTTAACTGTAATAACTTAAAAGAGCCATTAGTTTCATATGCACACATATTTATCCTCTACCCTCTTTCAAACATCTCACAATAAATAACATTAATACATTAATTGTTCATGTTGAGTATATTTCTTTACTGAAATTAGATTGTAGATTAAATTGAACATAAAATTTAAAAATTGGAAAGAGAAAAAAGATTTACAAGACAAAGCATACTGCAAAGGAGACATTGATTAAATTCTACATTTTGACAGATCGCCAAGCACAGTTTTGGTATGGAAGATAACTAATAATGTTACCGATGCCTTTTGGCTGTGTATTGGTGTTTAAACAATTATATATAGACCAAACTTAACAAAATAAAAGGAATCAAAACAAGAACAGTCAAATACAGAGCTACATCAATCTAGTTCTATGTATATAAACCTAAATAAATACAGCGAAGGAAATTATGCATCAACATGCACATATTGACTAACACCAGTACTGGTACATCTAACAAATTTCTGCACCAAAGTAACAAACAAACCTATCAGAAAACAGAAGAAATCAATCTGTAGTGAGGAATTCACTGACTAATAATCGTGGACAACACAAAACATGCTATTTGAATTAAGACAGGCTAAAACTAACAGATACACAAGGTTGAAATACAGAAGAGAGGGGAAGGGACACTCACAGCCCTCAAATCATAGGTAAGGCAGAAGACACCATAGCAGTCAGCCTTACTCTTAGGATCCAGGGTTGTCACAGCTGGCACCTGCACTTCACTGGGAAGTCAAAGGAGGAAAATTCAATCAGACCCAGAACCAGAAAGCTGAAAATGTTGAAAGAAAACAATAAAGTTACTCACTTGGGTGCAACAGAGCAGGAAATCCTAGC
This sequence comes from Vigna radiata var. radiata, assembly GCF_000741045.1. Classification (NCBI taxonomy): domain Eukaryota; kingdom Viridiplantae; phylum Streptophyta; class Magnoliopsida; order Fabales; family Fabaceae; genus Vigna; species Vigna radiata. The sequence goes on from NC_028358.1 coordinate 36,236,467, forward strand.
ATGTTGAGTTCTATGAAGTGGCGCAAAAGAACAGTGGCGATGTCTGGGGAGAGTCCTTGATAGGAAAGAGAGCTGGGATGAGTGAAGACGGGGTTTTGAGCAAGTGGGGTTGAAGTGTGTCACAGCCATGGCAGCACAGCACAGAAAGTCTCAGAAGAAGTGTAAAAAAAAAAGGCACCTTTTCTGCTTATGGAAGAGTAAAATGAAGATTTATGAAGAACTTTGTAAAGGGTATGTGCATACAAAGCAAAGACGAAGTGAGATAACGTTTGGTTCAGGGATAGCAAGGTGGGGTGAGATAAGTAGAAAATGGAAGGTAAAATTGGAGGGCAAGAGAAGAAGAGGATCATTTGAAACTCAGTATAAGGCCATGGACATGACACATGTCAAGCATGGCCTATCGTCAAATTAATCTCCTTACTCTCACAAATTATTGGATTGTATACATGTACAAATACTTTATGTAATAAATTAATAAAATATCATAGTCTAAGTTTTATAAGATAAGGTCTCTTATACTATGTGCATATTGTTTAATGAAAAATTGAGTGATGAATATAGAATATAAGGATCAAATTCTAGTGGCACCAGCATGCATAATGTCACGTGAGGGATAATACCCTTTCTGCAATTGGCTCACTGTTATGTATAGTCCTATGATCTACAGTGTAGTTAGAAAAAGTATATATATATAAGTAGATTATTAAATGAGTCAGACTGATAAAAGATATTTAATTATTAAAAAGAATTAAGCTTATTTTATCAGCTACTCTTGAGTACTTTTTCATAATAAAAAAATGTCATTATTATATCCTGATAAGGATAAACAGGTGGAAGGGTAAAAAAGGGATATATTGCTGAGTACGATATTATAGGACAAGAATGTTTCGTGTCACTTGTCACTTTTTAAGTTTAATATTTGCTAAAATATAATGTATGCGTGGAGAGAGGGATATAGGCATATAATTCAATAAACAATTAATATAGTATTGCATAAGAACATATATAAAAGTGTATTTTTGTAAGAGACAAAAATTCTTAGTTTGGATTTAAAAATTAATGAAAGAAAAAAAAAAGTTTAAGTAAATTAAATTGTGAAAAAGAAAAAAGAAATAGAAAACTTATAATTACTTAAACTAAAGTGATGGAATAAAAAAGTTTAAATTAAATAGATAATATAATGAATGAATGAATTCAAAACAATTTAGTGTATAAGAGAATAAGTATAAATTTCAGTATTCTTTTCTAATGGAATGCATGTGCATTTAGTTTGAATTTAAAGAGAAAGAAAAACAAAATTTTAAATTAAAGATAAACTATATTTCATTATGTTGAGATATATTCATTCTAAATAGCATGATAAAGCTTTCCTCTATTTCATTTAATTCCAATTCTTTTTTCATAGTCTTGTTTTTACATCACACCTTAGACTCACTTTGTTAAGGCAAATAATAAAAGTTAAACAGTTTTACATCAAAATCACAAATTTAAAAGCTCCATGAAATTTATTTTAAAATAAATACATGCAATAAAAAGAAAGAAGAAAATCGTGAAAATTAGAGGGAGCTAATGCCCAAAACTTGGATAGATACACATTATTAAAAAAAAAAAAAAAAAAAACTAGTAGAGATAATTAAAGATAAGTTTTGAGGATAGAAATGCAAGTTATTTTTCTGATTTGTTTGACATAATATACTTTTGTGAATTTCCAGGGGTTCGTATAAACAGAAGAAGAATTTTTTTTTTTAAACCTAACTAATAAAATATTGTTTTAAAAAAAAATAACAATTATATTTTTTAAATATTGATTTTTCAAGTTATAGCTATTAATATTTTTTTATTTAAATTATAAATCTTATGAATGTGGAGGTCACATCTTGTTGAGATATATACATAAATTATCACAGTTATCGAATAATGACAATTAACGAACGACTTAAAAGTAAAATTTGATTATTTACAATTGAGCTTTAATCAGGTTGATATTAATAAAAATTTATTATAAAATCTATAAATATATTTTTGAGATAATGAGATAAATGATATGTATTTATTAAATTATTAATATTTTGAACTATCAATATTAAAGACTTTGGTACAAGAATGTTTCTTACAAAACCTCTAATCAACTTTGACAAATCAAAAACAACTTTAAACTCTTAAGCGATTTATTGCACATTAGACTTTTAATCTCAATCCTACACTCCAAAACAAACATTATTAATCATAATATTAGATTTTTTTCATTTATCTAAATATTTAATTAATAATCTTTATAATAACTATTACAAATCACTCTTGTTAAAATATTTGCCATTTTATTTAATATTAGAAATATATAATATTTTTAAAATTTAAATATATGTAGACCATGCAGATTGGTCCATCCCATCTAATCCTTTACTCACGCAAGTTGTCAATAAAGCCAACCAGACTAAAATAAACCCACATACTCAGAAATCTCAATCCGACCTGATTTTTTTACGGACCTAAAAAAAAGCCTAAAAAGTTCACCCGGATCTTCTCATTTATTTAGTTGAAAGATGATATTTTAATAAAAAATTATGTGTTATTATTTTATTAGTTCGTTTTATTTAAAAAAGATTAATTAGAAATTATTACATAAACTATCAGGTATAAAAAATTTGTAAAAATACATTTTTTTATTTAATTCTAGATTTGTATAATTATTTACTTACTCTGCAATTTTTTTAACAATGTGCGGACATAGTTGGTTTAACCGTGTATGTAGAACAATTTATGTTGACTTATCATCATTATTTTAGTCATTATGGAAAAGAAAATGGCTTATGCTCATAGTCATACTAAAGTTAAACAAATATTTTAAATTTTAAATATATTTTGTAATATAATAGCTATTGTTATTTCAAATTGTTCAGAAACAATACTTATTTAACTGTTAATTGTAAAATTTAAGATAATATTAATCATTTTGTTATTATTGTTAACCTTATAATTAATTCTACTTTTATTTCACTTAATTTTTATTTAAAAATAAAAATAACAAAATATAAAATCTTATAAATACTCTAATAAAATACAACATTTATTAATTTCATAAAAATTGCTTATTAGGTAGATTAAAAAGTGAGAATAAAAGAGTGAAAAAGAAAGAAAAGAAAAAAGTTGAATTGTTTGTTTGTATAAAGAAAAGGTAGAGAAGTAGAACTCTTTATTCTTCCATCAATCATTCTATATCAAGCAATTCAAAAACTCCCATTTTTTTCACTTTTTTTTTATCATTTCTACTCTCAATCCATACTAACGTTTGGAAATATTTAAAAAAAATCATGATATTTGATAATTTTTTTAACAATTTTTTTATAATAAGATATATGTCATTATTTTATTGGTATATTTAAATTTATATTTAAAAAAATATTTAAAACGAATCAATTATGAACTGTTATATGTATATTATAAAAAAAATATTAAAATAATATTGTTAAAAAAAAATTTCCTTCAAAATATAGATATAATGAAAACAAACAATTATTGAAAGGATATTGGTGTATGAAAAAAAGAAGACAATATTGAGTGAAAATGAATGTGCGATCCCAATTTAAAGTGAAAAAGAAGGTGGGATATGACCTTTGATTGTCACGACAAATAAGGTCAACGGAATGATCAAGTAGTTTGTTAAAAATGTGTAAACGTAACGCTTCAAAGGATGAGGAAGGTGAGATATTCATAATTTTGCCTCTATATAACTACGTTTTTGCATTTAATTTTTTTATTATAAAATTGTATAAAAAAATATTGAAAATATTTTTTTTTTATTTTTTATTTGCACCCTTTTTTCTTTTTTTTTACCTAAATTGGTTTTAAAATAGAGAAAAAAATGTTTTCTTGAATGAAATTATTCCTACGTATTTTAGAAGGATTTGGCGATAAAATAATATAGTCTATATTTTTTTTTCAATCATATATATTGTAAATTAATTATTTTTTTATTTCCTATCTCTTTTACAATTATTTTTAGTAAACCAAATAAACCTTTTTTTTTTCCTTTCCTTATCTAAAATGAAATTAAAAATTTATTTTAGTTATATAAATTATAGACTTTTATATTTATTTATATATATATATATATATATATATATATATATATATATATATATATATATATATATATATATAATGAGCTGTTCTTTTAACACACTTCCTGTATAATGTTTAATATTTTGTGAATTAACGGAGTTCAACCATTATATTGGATGATAATAAAATATTAGACTTATACGGTCTCATTATTAATTTATATAATTATTTAATATTTTTATTTAATATATATTGATTTTCATTCAACAAATTGTATGATCAGATTAATTTCTGAAAGTGGTTATTAAATCGTGAATGAAAAAAATAAAAGTATTTTATAATGTGAAAACGCAGAAAAACTTAAGACTTCATTCAATCCATCTCTTATGTAAAACTTGTGCAATAATATATGTTTTTTCATATGTTTTATTGAAATATTAATGTGTGTGTTGGAATATATCTGTTTGAATGTATCTAATTATTGGAAAATGAATAGGAACATAAAGATTGATATAACATCTTATTATTTTCTCTTCTATTTATCTTCAATCATATATTTATATTTACTCTTTAAAAAAAAATTGTATCTTAAAAGATTTACACATTCACTATACATAAATCTTTAAAGATAGTAATTATTCATCCTTCGAAAAATTAATTTAAGCTGTATTCTTATGAAATTCTTCTAAATATATCTCATCTCAAAGATAAAGCATATAAAAAAGATATGAACATAGCTACAGAGTATAAGGTCATTAATTGATTTAATTTAAATATTAGAAATGTATATACCGACCATGGCCGGTGTGCCGTATTCTTCACGTGCTGGTTTTGTGTGACAGATAATGGTGGTGATATATATATATATATATATATATATATATATATATATATATATATATATATATATATATATATATACATATTTNATATATATATATATATATATATATATATATATATATATATATATATATATATATGTATATAGGAAAGTTTAGTTCAGTTATCACAATGATTCGGGCGTGTAGCGCTTTCACGCTTCTTTCAAACATCTCCATTCTCGCTTTCTAAAGGAAAATTGGTGCTGCTCCTTCTCAATTTTATCTAACCAATCCAGGTATTTATAATCCATCATTTTTATTACATGCAATTATATAAAATTCATTTTATTCGAACAAAGATTATTGAAAATAATATATATAACTTCATTTTAACATTTCTTATACCAAAACAAGACAAATATTTTTATGCCAATGATAACTTTTATCCTTTTCCAATTTTAATTTAATTGTGCTCATTCCAATCAATACAATTTTAAGATCGAAACTACACCCACCCACATCTGAACCTACTTTTACTATCTCTATATTTCCACTATGATCTTGTGTATTTGGTAGTAGAGAGCAGACAAGTATTATCAAATTATTACTGGTTGGATTTCATCTTACATTTAACTTTAATAAAAATACAACTTGAATTTTATATGAAAAAAATTCGTAATTGTCTCATTGATGTGTCCATTTTGTCATCTGAGTTTAACTTATATGAGAAGAAGATAAAGGAACAATTAAAGCTAATTATTAATGGTATAATTCAGATATCGTTCTTTGTCGTTTTAGGTCCTTCCCTAACCAAGAAAAAGCATTAAGCAGACAACATGTGCATCCTTCCAAGTATATCCGATTATTGAGGAAAACATATTCACTTTTGAATCATCTTGGCCGGCAATATTAAATTTATTGTTTTATCTTTGCTACACCTGACATAGTTAACGATGTTTGTTCTTGTACTTCACGAATATAACCCTTTTATATATGTTGATTATGGTTCCCACACCTTTTGCCTCAGCCTTTCAACATTAGCTTAGCATTAACAGCACAACTCAAATTTGCAGAAAATGTCAGCAGAGGAAATCTTGTCATCCAACGAAGAACAATATGATATATCTCAGCCTCCATTTGGTAACACAAGTGGCTATAATTCTAGGATAGGCATCTACCACTCTCTAGTTAAGCTTCAAACTAAGCATGAAATCCCAACAAAGCCAGACCTCAACACTGCCCATTTTGTGCTGTCACAGTTCCCACAAGCACACCTTGCTGTGGCAAAAACTGCATTCATTGATGCAAGAACAAATCTGAGAGTTAGCTATAGTGAGCTGAGAAGGTCTGCCTACTCCCTTGCATCAGCTTTGTTCCATGGACTTGAGGTTAGGAAAGGTGATGTGGTTTTTTTATTGTCACCAAACTCAACCTTGTACTCGGCCATATGTCTAGCTGTGTTGTCCGTTGGAGCAGTTCTGTCCACTGCCAACCCCATCAACACAGCATCAGAAATTGCGAAACAAGTGCGTGATTCGGGTGCTAAACTAGCCATCTCAACACCAGAGGAGCTGCACAAATTGGTCCCAACTGGGGTTCCTACAATTCTCACTTCTCGTTCTTCTGATGGCAGAATGTTATCCGTTGAAGAGTTAATAGAAGGTTGTTATGATTCAACCGAGTTGCCGCAAGTTCCTGTGGCACAGTCAGACACTGCTGCTATATTTTACTCTTCAGGGACCACGGGAATAAGCAAAGGTGTGGTTTTAACTCATGCAAATCTCATTTCCATAATGAGATTGATTCTCTGGTCTGCTGATGTCAGTGGATCCCAAGATGATATTTTCTTGGCCTTCATTCCAATGTTTCACATCTATGGATTTGTATTCTTTGGATTAGGATTGTTGTGTGTTGGTATAACAACAGTTTTGATGCAGAAGTTTGACTTCCAAGATATGCTTGATGCAATCCAGAAGCACAAGGTTAACAACGTGCCAGCAGTGCCACCAGTGATCCTTGCGCTAGTGAAGCATTCAAGGAAAGCTAGTTGTGACTTGTCCAGCCTAAGAAGAATGGGGACAGGTGCTGCACCTTTGAGCAAGGAAGTGGCACTGGAGTTCAGGAAAATGTTTCCATGGGTTGAACTAAGGCAAGGTTATGGACTAACAGAAAGTAGTGGTGGAGCAACATTTTTTGTCTCAGATAAAGATGCTAAAGCTCATCCAGATTCATGTGGGAAGCTGATTCCAACATTTTCTGCAAAAGTTATAGACACTGAAACGGGGAAGCCTTTGCCCCCTAACAAAGAAGGAGAGTTGTGGTTAAAAAGTCCTACCATTATGAAAGAATATCTGGGAAATTTGGAGGCAACAAGTTCAACAATTGATTCAGAAGGTTGGTTGAGAACTGGTGATCTTAGTTACATTGATGATAATGGATTTGTTCACATAGTTGAACGGATAAAAGAGCTAATCAAGCACAACGGGTATCAGGTACTGAAAGCCATAAAAGTTTCAGTTTTCAACTAGAATATGACTGTATCAGTAAATACAACATTCTGCTTGTCTCAGGTGGCTCCTGCAGAACTGGAGTCTGTGCTGCTAAGTCACCCTCTTATAGCTGATGCAGCAGTTATACCGTGTGTTAATCTCTCACGTTTTGCCCTCTTACTATTCATAATCTGTGTGAATTTCTGATGTGGAAACAAAGATATGATGCAGGTTGGAAGATGAAGAAACTGGACAGATACCAATGGCATATGTGGTGAGAGCAGCTGGTTCTGAACTCTCAGAAGACCAAATCATTCAATTTGTAGCAGGCCAGGTAGCTTGTATTAGCTGTGTTAATTTTAATTATCTTTTAATGTACATAAAATAAAATGGAGAATTTTCAGGTGGCTCCATATAAGAAAGTGAGAAAGGTGAGTTTCATTGACACTATTCCAAAGTCAGCTGCTGGCAAGATATTGCGGAAGGATCTTGTTTCACAAAGCAAATTTCAACCTGTCTCCAAGCTATGAAGAACAAGTAGAAGTGACAGTATCCCAGAATGTTTCACTGTTTTTTAGGATATATATCAAATTGTTTGTCCTATATTTACTCGTGCAGGCTGAGGGGATATTTAATGTTGGCATAAAGGAGAGAAGAACACAGTGAATCAGAACTCATCTTCGAGACTCTACTCCAAATAGATATTTCTTAATAAAGAATATTGCCTGTGGTTTTCATCTCATTGAGTTTATGAGTTCTGTTGTCTTTTTTATTATTATTATTATTATTAAGAATTTAATTAAAAAGAAAGATAGGATCTGAGAATAGAGAAAATAGGGGTTGTGAAAATAACAAACCGGCATAAGCAAAACTCAATAATAATTTTACCATCTTAATGTCTTCTTCCACAATAGGTTTACGAAAAGTGAAAATTGTCTATTCGTTGTAAAATTAGTTCAAAAATCTATTTCAAAGTACACAACAAAAAAAACTTAAAAATATATTATAGTTAATTATACAATTCAAAATTCAAAAATATATTAGAAATTGATTGTAAAACCCGGAATATATATTTAAATCTAAAAGTATATTTCAAATATTTTATTACATTTATAATTATGGAAGATATATTTTCAATGAAATTTAGTGTAATGGAGAAATCGATAATATGTTTTTAAATTTCAGAATTAAAGCATGAACATTTTAGACATTCCATATGCAAGTGCAAGAAGAAACAATAGAGGTACAACGCAGCACCTCCATAAATTTCTTCATATACTCGCATATTTCTTTTTTTTTTTTTTACATTTTATTCTTTTTAAGTTATACAACTAAAAAGTTATTTTTAACTTTTAGATGGTGCAATTCTGAATTGCACAAATTCAAAATTAAAAAAAAAAAAGACAAAATGAAAAAAAAAATGGTAGTGCAGGAAGATACTGCCCCCAATATTTAGTTTATCTCCAACTAGATAGTTAGATGAAATTGGACCTTCAACACCTCAGGATCAACTAATTCTGTAATTATGCTTGAGCAATGTTTTCCTCATCTTATAACTATTGGCTCAATTATTTTCCTTTTTTAAAAAAACTAATACAAAAATTCTCTTTAATTTTGACAACCAATAAATATGGTAAACTTAACAAGTCAGTTTTCATTTTCCTATTATTGATGACGTAACGTGCACAATGTTATTCGTCGTCTCTTGTATAACCCACAGAAAATACCGATTTCAATGCAAATACACTAACTCCCCTAAAATCATCTTCCTTCTTAAGGACACTTAAACTTCTGTTCTCTACATTGGATATCAATTCACAACAATGAAATGAGCATTCTTCCGCTCACACGAAATCTACCAATATTAATTCTTGATGTGATCAATCAACGACACTCCAAAACTCGCATCTTTTACATAGAGATAACAAATCCGCTCACCACCCAGTGATCATTGGCAATCGAACATCCTAGCTAGTTATATTTAAAATGGAATAAATCATGTCAATCAGATTCCAATATAATCAAATGAATACAATCAAATAAAAGGTAAATCCTATAAATTTAATGGACAGTTGAGCATGAAATGTATCAGTCAAAAGTAAACCTGTCTAGGTACGCATTACAAATTCAAAAAGATTATGTACCCATCTCGAAAGTTTCAGTCTTCAGTGCTTCAAAATTGGAGTCCATCAATCATTTCAACTCAAGATGATAACTTAAAAGTTCTGTAACAAAGAAATTTTATTTTCTAAATGAAAAAAATAAAAAAAATAGAATATAACCTGTTAAGGTTCCTCAGACTCAATATATCACTTTCAGTTGACATTGCTGCCATGACCTCATACTTCTCATTTCTCACTCCCACCAAACCATCGCCAAACTCCACCGGAACTCTGTCTCTGTGCTGTTGCAGCAAGCTCCATTTCCTGGTCCAGAGCAGAATTCTTTTCACGAAGAGCTTGTACCTCTTCCTCCACTGACTGCATTGATTCCAGCAACTTCTGGAGTTCTGCAATTTTGGCCTGGAAACGAACATTTTTATTATACTCAATTCTACACGAGCATGAAGCCATATTATACTCCAAAAATAGGAAAGTGAATCTGTACCTCCAAGTTAAAGCATCTTGATCTCTCAGCCACAAGTTGTCCCTGGACTGACTGGAGTTCCTGAAATACATATTTAATTATGAAAAATAACACCTATCAATTAAATTATAGCACACCTTCATATCAAAACCGCAATAATACCTTGGACAACTCAGCATGAGTATTATTTAACTCTTCTATCTCGCCTCCAATCTTAGAATTTTCAGCCCTGACTTCTGCAATTGACAATTCCAATATTCGTTTCTCTTCTTTAATTGCTTCAAATTTGTCCGTCACATCGTCTTTAGAATGACCATTTACATGTGAGTTGGAATTCATATCATCTAGTTGCATGAAATCCAACTTCTCTGATTTAGACAACGCATAAGCAGAAGTAACAGAAGCTGCAGCGGCAGCGGCAGCAGGTGATTGGAAAATCTTAGGACGTACAATGTCTTTTTCCTTGGGTCTCATAACAAAAACCTAAATTTGCAAGTGACCAAGCCATCAGCCACAGAATCCATTATATGCAATACCAAAACATTAATTAATAGAACTCCCCTAAAAATATGTAAAATTAGCAAACTCGTATTCTGTGGCATAAAACACAATTTGCAGTCATAATAGAAACCAGTTTATTTGAGTTGAATTAAATCAATTTGCATGGTACAACAATCAGTCTTGTCCCACTAGGAACGTAGATAATCAATGCCATTCACTTTTGTTAATACCAAATACCAAATTTTTAATAACCATTTAGTCCAAGGTCTTTTCAATTGGACCACATTCCATTTTAACCACTTTTCTATCATGACGAAACAACCTGAGGAAACTTTATGCAATATTCTCCAAGTTTCTCTTAGTCCTTTTAGTAACCTTATCTTTTCAAGCTTGTTCAATCACTGACCTCAACATTCTGATCCGCAAAAACAATAAAAACATTAGATATTTGTTCTTGTGAAGATGTCTCTCACTGCCCAACATCAGCTAGCAAAAGCATGGGGCATCCTTAGTCTTATTAATTCCACCAACCTACTTGACATTCTTGGAATTATTCCAGTAGCCTTTTTGTTAAAAAAAAGAACTTAGCAATTCGAGGGTAATTTAGTGAAATGTTCTTAATGAATCCCAATATCACATTAAAAAATATTCACCCTCGTGTAGCTTTATTTGAAAGCACTTCTTCTACATGGTTATGAAAATTCATACTTCGCTAACACCCCGTTTTGCAATGTTATCACATAATTAACCTGTGACATTTTTCACCCATTTATTCTTTAGTGGTTTAACAGTAAGATAAAAGCAAACGAATGTGAACTCGCTTTTCAAGTTTCAAGTCATTCCCTTCCAATTTTTCACCAAATTCATCAGAATTCCCTTAGCTTCCTTTTTATTAAAGTACTCTCTGCAAAATATACACATAAGATGGAGTAGGAAGTCCAAAAAACTTTCAAGTTTTCAAGTGAAGCTAAAACAAGAGAGGCATATGTCCAAACAGGCAGGCAGTCTCTTAAGAAAGAGAATCGAGGTCAACCACAGGCTGAACCAAAAGCTTTGCTACTATACATAGAAGGAAGAAAGGCCACTAGTGTAATAAGAGGTAACAGAATATTGTTAAGATAGTTAAGAATCAGTTAGGGAGAGGAAGATTAGAAAAGGAGCTTTGACGTTATTTTTGACAGGTAATTACCCTTGTGTAAAGGATTGTAGTTCTTACTTCAAAAATACAGAATTTATTCTTTCTGTTCTACAACTATTCTCCTTTTCCCCCCAAGGGAACAATTATTTGTTCTCTTTGTGTGTAGAAAAATCCTAACACAGTCTGGACTCTCGAACAATTCAACAAGGAAGGGTTCAAGTTGTTTCCATTTCCAAAAGAAACCAAGAGGGCATATATGGCCCAAATGAACAGGCATGCATGTTCAGATGAGCAAGCAGCGTAGAATCACACAACCAAGTAGGGATGGTCATAGATTGGATTTTAGGAAATCCAATCCAAATATTTAGATTTTGAATCCAAATCCATTTTTTTATAAAAACAATCAAAAATGAATTTTTAGATCCATATATTTTTTTAATAAAAATTACTTTTTTTAAATTTAAATATGTATTTTTTAAAAATAAAGCAACTATTTCATCTAATATATAAATATATAAAAAATTTAAATAATATATAAAATATTAAAATAATATAATATCATAATTTAGTAATATCAAAGACTAAAGATAATATATTATGCAAATTCTTAACATTAAAAAAAATACAACCATCTAAATGTCAATATAATATCCAACAAAATAAAATAATTTAAATATTCAAATAATATCTACTATCAATTACTGAATTATTAAATTAAAACTAATTATCATGTACAATATATATATATATATATCAGTGCATAGTTATAGCCACAAACAAGATACATCATCACACATACATTACATTGCAAAAGCTTCGGCCATGATGTCTAACCAATCGAATTTACAGGGATCCAAGTTGCACTTTTTTTAATATCAAGTGTCCATTCAGTCCAAAAACAAGACTAGAAAGCAAAGCTGAGCCCGCTGCCAACTAAGATTGAAAATTTGGATTTTCCAGTTTTTTAAATCCATATAAACAAAATGGAAATCTGATATGGAAAATGGATTAAAATATGGATCCAAATGAAAAACAGATTTAAGGGAATGGATCTTTTAATCGATCAGAGCAGAGCAAAATTAGAGCAGTTTAATGCAAACAGATTTTTTGCCGACCCTTACAACCAAGCAATCAAGCTGCGGAGAAAAACCATGCATATTGCAAAAAGGACCAATCAAAGTACAAAAACTCTCCGATGGCTAGAATTGATGAAAAATGACATCAAACTATTGTAAGCAAGAGAGAGTGTGATTATATATAAACCATTATTAAGGATAACAGGGACAGGCAGTAGCAAAAGCACATAAATCAGTCTTCCTTAAAAAAAAATAAATAAATCCTGTCTTCCATAGACAACAAAAATACTTTACATCACATACCTCGTTGCTGTACCTCCCATTATAGCCTCCAAAAGCTAACAGATACTTTTCTCCATCAACTGTTGCCGAACAGACACTAAGACCCTGGCAATGGTAAAAATCAGTAGATAAATACATAAACATAACAGGATTGAATTGTTGTTATTTATTTCAGTACAAACAATTGCTTAAACAATCATTTTTGTACTCAATTACAAATAAAGAGCCGGCACCTCATTTCAATTGGTTAATGTTAGCAAGTCAAAAAAGGTTGAGGTGCCACTTTATTTCTTCTTTCTAGCTTTCCCTTTATTCATCTTCAAGGTGCCCTTATGGTGTTGCTACTGTATCTCCCAAGGATACAGCCCTTACCGTCTTCTTATATAGTTTATTTTTTTGTATTTTCATTCAATAAATTCCTTAAATTCTACGTCAATCTTCGGTATATAATACATAAGAGGAGTTGCTTACTTTCTTCCTCAAATCTGGAAGATCCTACGCTTTTGTTTCTGATGCAAGTGATGGACCTCCTACTATTTTATGTTCAACTACTCTGCTTGCAACATTACATGTGGCCTTGGAGCCTCTCTGTTAATAAATATGCTCGCTCGCTAATTTCCACTAATCTGGAGCTCTGTGAATACTCAGTTACACAGTACCGTACACTTGCTTCCAACCTTAGCAGGAATACTACAGCAACTTCGTAATTTTAGATGTATTTCCTTGACTTTGTAATGTATGTACCCCCAAGCTTGCTTAACTTAATGAATTTGATTTCTATGGAAAAAGATTCCTCCCCCTTTCCTTTTGACTGCATCAGACTTTGTGAAGGAATAGGTGTTTTAAACAAAAAAACAATTCAATGAATTATAAACATGTTCTGCATGCAAAAGATAGAACCCACGTCTCAGTGAGGATCTGATCTTGCATAGTGAAACAATCAACACTCAACAAATTTCTTTTTCAAACAGTGATGTAAGCATATACATGGAGATTGTCATTCTAGACTCTACCCACTCTCACCTTCGTCTAAACAGATCAATAAAAAAGTGAATGTCCTAGGTCTCTCATTAACTGTACAAAGTTAGGTATCCCTACTCCAGTGTTTAGGAGAAAACATGATCCCAATCAACTGAAATTGAAGATACAAAACAAAGTTCCTATCAAGTCAAGGCAAAGTAAGTCTACAGGAACAGACTCAAATCCTAAATACATATATAGTCATAATAAAACAGCCTCAAATAAACAATCACAGGTATGGTAACCAACTCTAATACTGACTATGGAGAAGAGAGAATGACAATCCTCCAATAATATTCCTTGAAATATTAAAAATACAAAAAAAATAAAATATTTCACCGAGTAATTACCTCACTGGAAAGTGGATCTTTTTGCTTCACAACAGTCAATACTGACCATACAAGCTTAGACATGTCTAACACCAGGGTTTCAGGGCAACCTGTTTTGCAAATTAGATAATCATACATCCATGAAGAATAAAGACTAACCTATAATGTACAGACAATTGATACAACAGTAGTTTACCCATCCTCTTCCCTTTTACGCAATTTTTGTGGTTCATTTAAGGTTTTAATTGAAACAAGGAGGCCAATTGTTTTTGAAAAGTGTGGTTTATACTGTGTTTGATGATATGGTTGGAGTATGAGGCCTCCCCATCCACCCAGATTTGTTTCAAGAAGGTTCTGTTTCCGGTTTCACAGTAGGGCAAAGCCCAATGCAATTTCAAGGAAGTTATTATTTCTGACATGCACATGGAGTGAACTTACATGCTGAATTATTGGATTTCTATTTTGAAGAATATTTTATCCGCTTCCCTGAAGTTTTATTTTGTACTTCTCTGAGACTATTTCTTTATAATTTCAAAAATAAAATAATCACATACCACTTTTATTATCTCCACCACCAACTATATACCAGCTTTCATCAATAGTGACACCAGCATGACCAGCCCTTGGAGATACTAAATTACCTTGAGTTTGTGGTTGGGACCACTCCATCTGAACCAAGCAAGATTGTTAGATCAATATATGTTCAATTGTAAACTTGTATGGGGAAAAAACTACTTGGAAGATCAATGGCCAAAACTCAAACAATTTCTGGAAAGGTAAATGTAAATTGAAATCAATCAAAAGTTTGTTTAAAAGGAATATTGAGATTCTTCTTCCCCTTCCTTCCATGGATTACAAGGTCCAGGTGAACAAAGTAAGCAAAATAAGCATTATGCTTGCAACTTAACACTTGACTTAAGAAGCAAACATATGTAAATAGATATTTACAAACAATAGTACTTGCAAAGCACGAGATGAAAAAAAGTGTATGTGTTGTAAATATGTACACTAGTCATCGTCAATTGCAAAGTTTGTGTTGAAAAGTAACAGAGATAAGTGTAGTTTATCTTTATGATATCGTGAGATTTTGTTTTCCCTATCTTGTGTTATTTCCTTACTTAGGCTTACCTTTGAAAAGGGAAACCTGTGATTATACATTGCACACAGTTAACATACAAATTCTGTTTCTTCCAACTGTTTACCAGTTCTTAGCCTTTTCATTGAATGAAGTCTCCAATGGATACAAATTTCAGAAAAAAATAAAAAAACACAACACGAACACTTATACTTCACATAAATTTTGTTATGAAAAATTCCAGTGGAGAAGCAGATCTACATTAGATACATATTCTCATAAAAAGAGAATAACTACTGCTTTAACAAATGTCTGCTTCTATTTGTTCCAAGCATCACCTACGGAATATTCTCACTAACATACCAAGTATTTTACTAGCCACCTGCACATACTTTAAACTAAATTCACTCACATAATTGTTTGTTAAGGTAATATCTTTGAGTAAAGATAGCTTATCAACCAAATACATTTATGTTCCTAAATTATCAGTAAATATTAGCCGAATGCCTTGACACCTTGACGGTCCACAATTCCATCAAATTACAGGAATAAGCCTTAGTGGAACAAAGTACTACCATGGAGTTCATTTCATTTGTTCTTATCCAAGTATTCAGGACAAAATTTAAGATGGATATTCCAACTTCATTTAGCAGCATCCCTAGTGATTTTTCTCCCTTAATCAGTAAGTAGTATCACTGGTTGCTGCAGTTAAATGTTAACAAGTTTTTCCTCAACAACCATTGAAGGCTATTTCATGATTC
This sequence comes from Vigna radiata var. radiata, assembly GCF_000741045.1. Lineage (NCBI taxonomy): Eukaryota > Viridiplantae > Streptophyta > Magnoliopsida > Fabales > Fabaceae > Vigna > Vigna radiata. The sequence goes on from NC_028358.1 coordinate 36,252,610, forward strand.
ATCAAAACGTTGATCCAAGACTAGTATATATTTATAGATAAAATCATGACTAAACTTTAGTGGGTTGAGCGTTCACCATTAGACCAAAAGCTATAGCTAATAGCTACTCGAAACATCAACATGCTCTGCAGTCTGCAAAGCAATCTGGTAGGCAAAATCGTAATGCTTTTGGGTTTTTTAAAGAGAAAGGCAAAATGCCCATTCATTGGCAGTAATCCATAAAGAAGCCAGATAAAACCATCTGTCCCATAATTCTGAAATTTGAAGGAGCTGGAATTTTCATATCATAGGATAGGATACTGAAAAAACAGGATCCGCATTATTGATTTCTTATTGAAAGTCCTTTATGTCAGTTACTGATTTCAATATATCAGTAACAGGATAAAGTTCCATATACTAGAGAACCCTCTCGCCCAAAATTAATGAATAAAATGGATAAAAAAATAGTATGAACTATTCAAGGGTCTGCTGCTTCTTTCCCAATGTTTTTACTCAATTCTCATTTCTAGTAATAGTATGTGCTACATTCTCTGAAGGAGGTATAATTCCCACTATCTTAGATACCTCTGACTCTGTTGCTATCACAGTGAATATTATTCCCTCAATCCCCACCAATGCACACATGCCTTAAATCTCGTATATTTTTTCTTTCTAGTATACACTACAGTAAGAGTATCATATCAAAAATCAGTTTTGCACATTATTATACAGAATTTACTGATCACCCTAGAATGGAAGAAACAAGCTTAATAATACTTTGATTTAATTAAGCATGCAAAGAAAAAGTTGGTAAATTCTATTCACTTACTGTTTGCATGTCTAATAAATGAAGATCATTGAAGAAGACAGAATGAGAGCAACCACCAAATATTAGAAGGTAGCGCTGTCCTTGAATAGAAGCTGCATGATCGTATCTAGGAGCTGGAGGAGTCTGGCTATCAAAATCCAAGAAATTGGCGTGGTCAGCCATATGGAACTAATCTAAAGCATGAAAACAGTTTCTGAAAGTGTAAAATTGGTACCACTTACCTAGTCTCTATCATTTCCCAATTCATACTTTCCAGATCGAGAACATGGACATCATTCAACAGCTTCCTGCTCATATCTTCTCCACCAAACAATATCACTCTTGAACCAACTAATGTTGCAGAATGTCCCACACGAGCTACCTGGGAAAATAAGTTGAAAACATTCAAATATCTATTCAACTATAAACAAAGTGACTTCCATCTTACATATACAGATAATACAAAGAAACACTACTTAATTGAATATTCTGCATACATGATTCAAAAAGAAAAGAAAGTATAAAGATAATCAACAGTAACAACCAATCCTCATCCCACTAACTGGGGCTGGCTACACGGATTCATAAGCACAATTAAACTATATCAAACTTTTAGAGTAGGACATTGAAAACGTTAACCAAACAAAAAAAATCAACATCCAAGAACAGAACGTCAAGCTTTTAAATCAATGAACACACTTACTGGGACATTTCCAGAAGTCTTAATAACTCCAAACTGGCTTGTTTCAATGTCAATGTATCGAACTGCGAGAAGTTCAATAAACATTATGAGTTTTTTACGTGTTATCATGCAATAACATGCCATGAATGAATATGAAATAATCAGGCACTTGTATGATTTTCTCCCAGTATAAAAAACATTGTATAGATACTAGCCTGTTAATTCAGCCGAAGAGTCCCGTGAACTGCCACCAAGAAGAAGTAGTTTCTCCCCCCACCTAATCTGCAGAAATTTCCAAATCTATTCATATCAGAACAAATCAAATATCAATAATATCCATTTACCACTAACACTCATCGTTCATTAGTAGCCAAACTGGAGAAATTTCATACTATAAGCACAGATGTGCATCAAAAGAGTTGTCTTATAAATTACCATACTGTGACCAGATGTGGCAGGAAGAATTTCCTGTGAGCTATCGCCATCCTCTTTTTCAACATTTGCTTTTAGTTTCAGAGAGGACCACGTCAAATTTCTTAAATCAAAAACCTGCAAACAGCTAAATCACATGACACACAACAACAAGTCTGAGATTCAAAAGCATTGGTGCATACCAAATACCTGAACATCAGATAAGTGTCGGCCATTACGACTCCCACCAGCAATGTATAATTTTTCATCAACTACTGCTGCAGCATGCTACAGTGAAGAATACATGGAGTAAGAATCGGGAACAAGGCAAAGGAAAGACTTCACATAAGAAGCCTAGAATGCCTAACGATTTCTAGCATTCAAAAGCAAAACAAATAACTCATAACAAGATCCAATCAGGAATCCTTTTTATGGTTTTGCTAGAAAAGATATCTAGCCTATTTTTCCAGCTAATCTTCTATTATTCTATTCTCTAATAAATCAAGAAAAGGAAGAGAAGCAAACCTTGTAGCGAGGACCTGGGCGAGCACCAGATACAGTAACTGGTACCCACTCATCATATGTAAGCTCCTTATGCCAATTGTTGACTTCCATATCTCTCCAGCACTCCTTTACACTAGGAAGAACTTTTCAAATCACCTTTAATTTTAAATTGTCAAATTAACTGTCATAAACAGGCTACTGCTCTGAATGACAAATTCTCTACAGAACACACATAAAAAATCCATACGAGTAAAAGTGGGAAGCATGGACATGAGAATACAATCAATTTTAAATATTAGAAGCAAGGTTGTCAAACTCTTAAGTTAATCGGTAAACTCATAAGAGTCTACAATTGCGGGTAGAGAACGACTTGACTAACTCTCAAATTCCTTTTTGGGTAAACACGAGCAAACTCAAATAAACTATTGAGTCAAGATGGGAGTTAGCAAATTTGAAATCAAATGTAACTTTAACCCCTGCTGACACTGCAATGTTAGTGTTTTACTATGGCTAATAACTGTCCAAGTCTCGTGAGTACCATATACGTAGCCAAAATATGATATCATAACAAAATTTAAGAGTAATCTACTCACACCCTCTCGGTTATTTTAACAGAAAAGTACACATCAAAATTCTCAAAGGGATAAAAATATATTGCCACACTCTGAATGCCATCAAAATGGATTGAGCTTTTATTTTTTCTTGATTGTTTCCAATCTAGCAGAGCTGCTTAAGTCATGCCAACTGATGCCAAGTAAAAGGACTGGTCAGTAACTACATTATGATCTCACATTTATTAGATGCATAATTTTACAACGAGTTACAATTTCGTGACCCAACTCTCCCATTACCAGCGATATTATTAAAAAAAAAAAAAGAAGGAGAAGCTACCACTAGCATTACTCTACGCTCTGTTACTAACAAGAAGGAAGTTCCAAAATGCAGTAAAAACATACTTGCACGAAGATCAGGGACCCTGGAATGCCTCTTAACTTAAAATGTTCGAAATTACAATCACAAACTGAAGAATTGTCATAATCACGTGATTTTCAACAATACTTTGACATGCAACCTTAAGCATCTGAAATTGCAAATCTAGATCGAATACACCGAAGAAAGTCACTTAAACTATACTCAACAGAAACTAAGATAGCCTGTAAATTCGAAATAAGAGCAAATAGAAACGATGGATTAGAATTGAGAGTGAAGAAGGTTGAAACCTGTCACTGAGAGAATTGGCAGATCTCGAAACGCTGTCGTCTGGCACAGATGAGTATGAGGAGATCGGACGGTGGCGGATGCAGAGCCACCGTCAGAGATCTCAATGGATACGTTGTTGTAGCAGAGACCGTAGTGTCGGAAAGGCGCGACAAAACAAAAGTTACGGCAAGAATAGGCTGAGTTGTTGTAAGTTGTACCTCGAGACTACTTGTACAACCATAAACACATGGTGACAAAAGACATGGCAAATAACTTTGTTTTTCAAGTTATTTTTCTCGAATATTTTCATGGTAACATATATATTGATGAAGTATGGATGTCAATATGGTATAATTAATTATTAATTTTTAGAAATTAAGTGATTCAGTATGAAGATACGAATGTATATCTATATATTTACTTTTTTTTAGGTTGTTAAAACACTCATAATTTATTAAGTAGTTTAACAAATTTATTTTTTTATTTTATTTTGAAAATTCAATCTTTTCATTTCTTTTAGATTGTTAGTAAACCTCTTGAATATTTGCAAAGTTTATTCATATATTTTTAAGATATTTATTCTTTTGTTATAATCTTAATTATATTATTTTTGTGCAATTTTCGTGTAGAATAAAGATATTTTGACACACATTTTTGAAAAAACATTCATTTGACACGGTGGGGTCCACTCCTTTTTAACATTTATTGAAGATAAAAGAGTAATTTTAGAAGAAAAAGGTGAAAAGTAGTGTGTCATTTGAATGTTTTTGCCACATAGGCGTGTCATTGTACCATTGCCCTTTTGGTGTATTGTGTAAGGGTATGAAAAAGTAAAGAGGGGCCATTGGGTATGGGGAAGGGAAGCCAGCCCATCCGACTTGAGCTCTTGGACTTGAGGGGGTCTCTTCCTCTAAGTCAGATTTTCATTTCTGCATTTTCCCTCTCTCTAAAAGAAGAAGTTTTTATGCCCTAACCAAGTTTCTTCATCTTCTCTCTAAAATTCCAGAAATCTGAACCGTGCAAATTTTAATTGAGTACTGCCAAACCCTTCCCTCCACTGTCCTAACCTAAGGCAACCAATTTTCTGGTTGCATGTACTTTCCACATTTTATTTTCCTTCCAATTTGTTCCAGCTCTAAAAATGTTGTTTCTATCATTAAAATTGGTGATTTATAGGTCCTGTCCTGTTCAGCACAGTGTAAGGGTTACTGTTGGAGCGTTCCCTGAATTTTTGGTTGTAAACTTTCCAGGTAAGTGGAGCTAACTATATAAGTATTTTGTTGTTCTAATTAATTCCTGAATTTATGAGAAAATATGTGGAATTGCGTTTGTACACTGGTTAACTCTGTTTTAATGCTCTATGCATGTTAAATTTAACTGTGATATATTATTTGATATTTAATTGTCTCTGTTTTAAGTATTTGGTCTTGGAATGTTCTGAACCTTTGGTTCATTCTCTATGTTTGATTGTGATTGTTATAATCTACCTGGAATTGTGTTGCTGAACTGAATTTCATTGAATTGATGATCCTAGAAATGATTCCTGTTTGTATATTGGTTATGATGTGCTCTGAAGGAAATTGATGAATCTGGTTGCTGGAATAAGTTAGGGGTGATACTGATTTGATGGGAAATTATGGATTGAGTGTAGCCTCAGATTTTGTGAGAGAGATGTATAACTTTGGGAATTAGGAAAAAAAATAATAGGATAGTTGATTAAATCAAATAAAAATACTTGGGACTTGTTGGGAACTTTCTCTGTTGGTAGAATAGAGAGAACCTAAAAACCAGAGCCGTACATCCCTGATCATAGAGCAGCCCTGGCCTGGTCTAGTCAGTTGTGACTAGTCATATGTGTTGGTGTCGAAGGTGAGTCTGATGCGTTAGACATCTGTTCTCTCTCCGGTGACCAATTGGGGTACGAGAAGGATTGAAAAAAATATAGAGTTCTTAAGCTAGTTATATAACCAGCAAGAAAATTGGGTAGTGAGGTGAGGTTAGGAGNTTTTCGTTATTGTGAATTCGTTCACCGTTGCATCGGGATGAGTTTTGGACAAGGGGTTCCCGACATATGGTTCTATACTTTGATCGGTGGGATCTTAATTTTGAGGTCTAGTCTGGGAGAAATCAATCCTGCAAAAGAGGTCGTGTTTTGGAGAATTTTCATCTTCTTTGTTCTCATTTGTAAGCATCTAAGCTTACATAGTTCACCGAATGAAAATCCCATTTGGTGTTTTTATTGGAGACTCTTTCGTACCATATTACTTATCATAGTCCACTTTTTCTTTTGAATGGACGACTCGTGGTTTTTAACCTTCCAATGAGGGGTTTCCCACGTTAAAAGTGATTTATGTCTCTTTGTGCTTTGGATTTTGTTTTTGTTCTATTTGTTTGGTGCTTCTCAAGATTCTTTGAAAAAGGGGTTAGCTTGTGGCTTATTTCATATTAAAATTAAATATAAAAAGGTAGAAGTCTGTCTAACAACCTGTGACCATCCCAAGTTTGTAACGAATGCGAATGATGATCATCGACGATGTCACAAGTTAGGGAGTTTCGATCACAAGGTTGAGTTTCCACACGGACTTCTTGGTTAATTGCTAATGTATAATACACAAGTCTATATAAACCCGTATTGTTTCTAAAATCCTTTCAATGTGGGACTTAATTACCTGTTATAATTATAATACACAAATATGTTGTTTCTTCAATGTTGTTGGGCTCCCTTCCTATGTTGAAAATAGGCCCAAATAATGTGGACCATTATGTGTCACTAGGTTTAGCGGATATGGGTCGGATTCGAAGGGCACATTAGAGTCATTTGATGAGAGGAACAATCCGAATGAGAGTGATACGAAGAGATAAAGTCTTTGCCGCATAACCCTAAACCTCAATTGGTGTTTTCGTCATTATGAATTCGTTCACCGTTGGATTGGGCTGCTTTTTGGACAGTGGGTTCCAGACATATGGTTCTATACTTTGACCGGTGGGATCTTCAAATTGAGGTCTAGTCTGGGAGAAATCTATCCCGAAAAAGAGGACCTGTGTTGGAGAATTTTCATCTTGTTTGTTCTCATTTGTAAGATTTTAAGCTTACTTAGTTCGACCGAATGAAAATCCCATTTGGTGTTTTTATTGGAGACTCTGTCGAACCCTATTACTTATCATAGTCCACTTTTTCTTTTGAATGGAGGACTCGTGGTTTTGACCCTTGCAATGAGGGGTTTTCCACGTTAAAAGTGATTGGTGTCTCTTTGTGCTTTGGATTTTTTTTTTTGTTCTATTTGTTTGGTGCTCCTCAAGATTCTTTGAAAAAG
>NC_028358.1:36261829-36276814 GCF_000741045.1 Vigna radiata var. radiata
TCTGACGCTTCAATGGTCAATCAAACTCACTTAGAGAGGTTGAACCATGTGGTGAGAAGTAGCAGGAGGTCCTTAGTCTTGGGGGCTCCCAGTATGCCTTAAGGCCTGGAACGGACTAACCTCGTGAGTGTGGCAGGGTGGGGAACCCAAGTTTCATAAGTCACCACGGGTGCAAGACTCGCCATAGTCCGACTCTCATTTTAAAGTCCGGACGAGTCAAGTCTAGAACTTCACATGTTTAGGTTGTATGTTATAAATCTGTTTTGTTTTCTATTCATTTTCATATGATCACATGAGAAATCTATTGTATGTTTCTTATTTATATAATTAGCTCACCCTTGCCTTGTTTGTTTGTGTGTGTTGTATGTCTCTCTTTTGCAATGATCACCCATTTTTGGATGTGAGCAGAGAAGAATGAGGTCTCAGTGAAAAACGCCCTGGAGGAGAACGAAGGCACTGCAGCTGCCTAGATCTTTAGGAATTTTCTTATGTCCTTTTAAATCTTTTGTATTTTGAGATACTAAGAATTTCCACGTTTTAATTTCCTCTAAATTTCCTGGATTACTGTAATCTTAATTTAACTAATTAAACACTCTTGACTGCTTTCTATTATCATTTATACTGACGTCTTAAATTATATAAGTGTATGCTATAATTTGGGATGTCACATATTGCATTTAAACTCAATTTTATTAATACAAAATAATTGTTATGATACAAAATTGGTTATTTATAATTTTTTAAATATTTTTATTTAAGTTTAATAGTATTTTTGTCTTTGTAATTATTTAATATTTTTTATTTATTTCTTTATTTAATTGTAGCTTTAATTAGTAATTTGAATTTTATAATTAAATTTTTAATTTGTTTTTATTTTATATTTACTTTTTACTCAATTGAGTTTTATTTTTTATTAAAAAATTTAATGTATTTTTTTTAATTGGTATTAACATTAGTTAGAAGTGTTGTGTGTCAAAATTTAATTTGTCAAGTGTTAAAATTTAGAACATTTTCTATCATGAAACTCATCTTATCTTAACACATGTCATATTTTAAGTAGATGATGACCTAAATTTTAATATGTATCATAATTATATTTTAACACATATAACACTTTCAAATTATATTAATATCAATTTAATAAAAATGATTAGATTGAATTTTCACAAAAATAAAAATTTAATTAAGATTTTGTTTTTTAACAGAGATTCAGTTATATATATATATATATAACAAATTGAAGTATTAAATATAAAAAATAAATTATTAATTTGATTTTCAATTTTTTTTATTGTCTTTACTATGTATAAGATGAATCTTTACTAGTATATACATGCAATAATGTTTAATCTGATAGATTTAACTTAATGGGAATATTATGAATAATCTTTTAGTATCCTATGCTCATTCATTTTTCTTTTATGATTATATTACAGATCCCCGAAAAACGACGTGGTGGAGTTAAGAGAAGTTAATCCAAAATTAATTAGCATAGACTTGTAAAGTGAGGTTTGCACCTCACTTATATATTATAATTTGACCTTAACTCTAGTTGATGTGAGACTTCCAACACACCCCCTTCACACCGAGGTATAGACATCTCGTGCGTGATAGTAGAAATTGGGTGGTCTAATACTGACCCGATAACGGGTGGAATAGAAAGAGAAATGCCCACTTAGAACTCACTAGGATAGGCTTTAACCATGACTCTGATACCATGTTAGAAAGTGAGTTTTAAGCCTAACTCAACCTCACAAAACCGACTTGTAAGGTAAGGTTTGCACCTCACTTATATATTATAATTTGACCTTATCTCTAGTCGATGTGAGACTTACAACAGTTAAATTAATATGTGAGTTTCAAAAAGATTAGATATATATTTAAAAAGTTGTGTTGTAAGAAAATTACAAATTGAAGAATAAGAGTAAAAATCACACAGGAAACTTATGATCACTTCAAATATTGCAACCCTAACCACCGAAACTTCAAAATCAATTTCTAACATGCATGAACTCTACCTAGAGAAAAGGATGGAATAATAAAAAAGAAAAGCTTAATCGATATTAAGCTCTATTTCCTATATGTTTCACTTCAAATATCTATTTAGATATCTTTCTTGGAGGTTTAAAATTCTCAAAAGGAAGGGAAGAAAAATGGCTGGGTATTAAAAAATATATTAGTTTAAGCTATTTTATTTTTATTGGCTCTCTAAACTCTATATAAGGAGTGGTCCTTTGTGTTTTGCAGTAGCTTTATCATTCAAACATTCTTTTATATCTTTTTCTTTCTCTCTTTCTCCTCGTGCTTTCAATTTTCTCGATGATAAGTTTCAGTGCAAACAAAGACTCACATTGAATAGAAGAAGGACTGATCAAAGATTTATATATATATATATATATATATATATATATATATATATATATATATATATATATATATATATATTAGTTCAATGATAAGAGATCTTTTGAAGTGATGTTAAAAATAAATCTGTAAAGACTTGGTCCAAAACGGACAATATCTTATTATTATGTGTGTCAAACNATATTAAAATATCAATTATTATGATTGATATCAATGATTGATATTATAATAATTGATATTAAAATATCGATTATTATGATTGATCTTACAATAATTGATATTAAATTGGTGGAGTTTATTTCCTTTTAACTCTTTCAAATTGGGTTATCAATTTGTATATTTATACTATTGTAATCCAATTATCAAATTAATTNATTTCAAATACTTTCTATATGGTATAAGCCTAAAACGATCCTTTTCGTTTTTTTTTTGTTTTTTTTCCTCCACACAGGACGTCGCTCCTTCCTTTTTTTTTGCCTCCGATGGCCAACAACAACTCTTCATCTATTAACAACCCTCATGAGCCATCAAAACCATTCACTTGCATCACCCTTAGCAGTGTCACCAAGCTTCTACCTTCAAATATCCAGATGGATCCTTTCCTGCGCCACCGATGACAATCTCCACCACCGGTGTACCCCCAACTTCGAATCCTGCTTATCAAACCTGGCGTCGACAGGACTGTCTTATATATGGTGCTCTCCTCACCACTCTTTCCCCTGAAGTGGCATCCCTGGTGTCTCAAACAACGACATCGCATGATCTCTGGACTCTTCTCCAACGCACCTATATGCCAAGGCATCTCGTAGCCACCTCAAGCAGTTAAAGGAGCGTCTCCACACAGAGTCCAAAGGTACCCAGTCCATCACCACCTACATGCATTCTCTGAAGCAAACTGCAGATCTCCTTGCCTCACTTGGCTCTCCTGTCTCCGTTGAAGACATGACTGACCATGTCTTGCGTGGCCTCGATGATGGTTATAAAGCTGTCATTGACGGCATCAATGCAAGGGACACTCTCATTCTTTTTGATGACCTCCTCGAGAAGCTTCTCATTCAAGAACTCTCCATTGTTGTTGCTCAACGACAGGTTCCTGCTCCCATGACAGCCTTGAATGCACAGACTCGACCCAACCATTATGACAAAACTCGATTTAGGCAATTTTCTGCATCATCATCCTCACGCCCTAGTAATCACAAACTGTTTCTTGGTCGGTGTCAATGGTGCAATGTCAAGGGCCATGTTCTGTCTCAGTGTCACACCTTCAAGCAGCAACACCCTGGTGTCCCGATGCCTCCTCGTTCCTCCTCTACTAACCCTAGACAGGTTCAGGTTCATACTGCAACTGTTGACACTTCTCAAAATAATTATTTGGTTGATAGTGGAGCGACGCATCACGTCACCAATGATCTTGACAATCTAGCGCTTCATCACCCGTACACGGGTCCAGACTCATTGTTTATGGGCAACAGTTCAGGTTTAAACATCACTCATTCTGGAACACTTTTACTTAATGATTTATCCCTCTCCCACACTTTGTGTGTTCCTTCCATGCAACAAAAAATCCTCTGTCTCTCAACTCACCAAACAAACTAACTCTGCTGTTGTTTTCTTGCCAAACATGTTAAGAACTTGCAGACAGGTCAAATAACCCATAGTGGCTCATGTGTGGATGGACTCTATCTCTGGCCAGCCACCTCTCCGTTAGTCCACTTTGTCTGCACAGACTACTCTGTTTCATGGCACCACAGACTTGGGCATCCCTCCTCTTCTATCTTCACATTTATTCAGCAGCATTTTTCTTTAGGTTCAAATAAATTCCCTGCAATCAGATTGCAACTCATGTCAAATTAATAAAAGTCATAAACTTCCTTTCAATGAATCCACTCTTAAATCATCTTATCCTTTGGAAATAATTTTCTCTGATGTATGGATTTCCCCTTTTTTATCCATTGATGGTCTTCGCTACTATTGCATGTTTGTTGATCATTATACTCGCTATATTTGGGTATATCCGATAAAACGCAAATCTGATGTGCAAACTTTGTTTCCCAAATTTAAGTCGCATGTTGAAAATTTCTTTCATCGCAACATTAAAATTCTTTACACGGATAATGGTGGTGAATATATTGGTCTTCGTCCGTTTTTAAGCACTCATGGAATAAGTCATCACACCACCCCACTTCATACACCTGAACACAATGGAATTTCCGAACGCCGAAATCGACACATTGTCGAAACTGGTCTCTCTCTTCTCCACCACTCAGGTTTGCCCCTCACATATTGGCCTCACGCCATGACAACAGCCGCATATCTCATAAATCGTCTCCCAACACCAATTCTTGGGTACCATTCACCTTATTCCAAATTACTCAAAATTAGCCCGGATTATCATAAGTTAAAGTGTTTTGGTTGTTTGTGTTTTCCTTGGATTAAACCACATGCTAACCATAAACTTGCACCAAAGTCTGTTATGTGTGTTTTTGTAGGTTACTCGGCGGATCAACATGCATACTTATGTCTCGATCCAACCACAGGAAGGATCTACACCTCTCGCCATGTCAAGTTCGTTGAATCTGAATTCCCGTATAACTCCCTAGCACCTCAAGTCAATCCGAGTGTAGAGCAACAACAAGGCCCACTTCAGCTTTCCATACTCCATCCAGTAAACCAACCAATGGTCAGTACCACTTTAAACCCACCTGAGGAAATCTTGGCTGCCCCTTCATCTTCATCTTTCCACAACTCCCCGACTTCGACCCAACCCTCCACTAAACACTCTGAATCCCCCACATCACCTCCATCCTCACAATGTTCCATGCTATCATCCCAACCCAATCTCAACCCTAACAGGATACCCCAAACCGATGGAGGAGGCATCATCACCTGGTCCAAAAACAACATTGTCAAACCCATCAAGAAGCTCAACCTTCATGTCCAACCCTCTTCTCCACTCGAGCCCAGCACCATCACCCAAGCTCTTCGTGACCCTAATTGGTGCTCATCCATGCAAGCTGAGTTTGACGCCTTACACCGCAACAACACTTGGGAACTTGTCAGTCGGTCCTCTACTCAAAATTTGGTTGGCTGTAAATGGGTTTTTCGGATCAAAAGACACCCGGATGGCTCGATTGATCAGTACAAGGCTCGCCTAATCGCCAAAGGTTTTCACCAACGCCCTGGTTGGGACTATACAAAGACATTCAGTCCGATAGTTAAACCGATCACCATTCGCATTGTCCTCACTCTTGCAGTTCGTCAAGGATGGTCCATTCGCCAACTTGATGTCAACAATGCATTTCTTCAAGGAACGCTCAAAGAGGAAGTTTTCATGCTCCAACCCCCTGGTTTTATCAACAAAAGTTTCCCTGATCATGTTTGCCGCCTCAAAAAGGAACTCTATGGGCTAAAGCAAGCACCTCGCGTCTGGTATACGGAGCTTCGAGTGTTTCTACTCTTTCTTGGCTTTGTCAATTCAACTGCAGATGCATCTTTGTTCATCTACCAAAAATCAGGTTCCATACTATATTTATTAGAATATGTTGATGACATCATTATCACTGGGAGTTCCTTTACAGAGTTGTCCAACCTTATATCTATCCTTGCTGCTCGATTTTCACTAAAAGACCTTGCTTGTCTTAACTATTTCTTGGGCGTCGAAGTAATTCCTTCCGCTACAGGACTATTTCTTTCACAAAGGAAATACATCACTGATCTTCGCCATAAATCAGGCATGACTAACACCAAACCAGCATCCACTCCCTTGTCCGCCAGTACTCAATTACTCAAGGATTCAGGTGATCTCCTACCTTGCCCAACTGAGTATCGCACACTCGTGGGAAGTCTTCAATACTTAAGTCTTACTCGCCCAGACATCGCCTTCAGCACCAACAAACTTGCGCAGTTCATGCAACACCCCAGAACGGCGCATTGGTCTGCCTCAAACGGGTGCTCCGTTATTTGGCGGGCTCTTGCAACGAAGGTATCTTCATCTCGGCAACTGCTCCACTAACATTTCATGCTTACTTCGATGCAGATTGGGCGAGTGATAAGTATGATTATATCTCTACCACTGGTTATTTGTTGTATCTTGGTAGCACTCCCATCTCTTGGAGCTCCTGAAAACAACGCTCTGTTGCTCGTTCCTCAACTGAAGCAGAACACAAAGCCTTGGCTGACACAGTCAGTGAACTTCTATGGGTCCTATCCTTGTTCACTGAACTTGGTCACATGCCCACAACCAATCCAGTTATTTATTGTGACAATCTTGGTGCCACAACTCTGAGTGCTAATCCTATTTTTCACTCTCGGATGAAACATATAGCCTTAGCCTATCATTTTGTTCGTGAAAATGTCCAAAAAGGCAAGTTTTGGGTTTCCTTTGTTTCTGCTAATGATCAACTTGCTGACATACTCACAAAGCCTCTGCTTCATCCTCGGTTTGACTCATTACTGTCCAAGTTGCATCTCTCTTCCAAATCATCCAACTTGCGGGAGGATATCAATTATAATAATTAGTTTTAAATTGTAATAATTAGTCTTTATTAGCTAATTTTTGTATATTTACTTTCCCTGTATTTAATTTAATTGTCAGTGTTAAATATCATTTATTATGATTGATTTTATAATAATTGATATTAAAATNATATATATATATATATATATATATATATATATATATATATATATATATATATATATATAGATACCTTCAATGATAAGAGATCTTTTGAAGTGATGTTAAAAATAAATCTGTAAAGACTTGGTCCAAAACGGACAATATCTTATTATTATGTGTGTCAAACTTTCCCAACAGATAGAAACCTTTACATGAAAGAATAATTTAAATATCATTAGTTTATGTAAAGTTAATGCAAAAACAATATTTCGACTGTATTGTTAATAATGAAAAATTCTATGGACTAATTTATACGACTTCATAACTAATAAATATATAAAAATTTATGATTTATTCTAAAACATTCACCGATAACAACATAAATAAACAATAATTCTGTAAAATATGGTATAAGAATAGACATATAAAATAAAGTTTAATGAGGTGTAAGGAGTTTGTGAAGTTTGAGGTGGTTCTGACATTCTCCCCACTGTCTTAAAAGGGAAAAGAAATTGAAGGCGTAATTTAACATCACTGAATATACCTGTGAAATGAAGCCAAAAAGAGAAGGTGGGTGGAAGATATTAGAATCGCTTTTAAGAAGCAGATTCTAAAAAAGTTAAGTTTTGTTGGGACAAGCGCATTCGACGGTGAAAGACCCAAGTTTGAGCCGTAGAAGAGAAGCGAAAAGCAGCCGAGAAAGAAATGGTATAGCTATAATAGTAAAGCAATACACGTTGTTGATGGGATGCAAAAATAGAAAAAATTAGGAAGCAGGCAAAGATGGAAGTCAAAAATGGTGGAGGACATTCTCCTTAAACCCCTCCCTCCCACATCCTTTTATCCCAAATCCATTAACTTCCCCCCATAGCCCTGGCTTCGAAACAAACCAAGAGAGGAAGAAAGAAAGAAAAGAGTAACATATCTTTTTGTTCTTGACCCTTCTCTTGGCAAAAAAAACATTCTTAATCTTTTTCTTCTCCCACCATGGCTTTTCCAATTCTCTTCCTTCTCTTCCTCTCCCTCCCATTCTCCTATGCAAAACTCAACGTTGATTACTACAAACAAACATGTCCAGACTTTCAAAAAATCGTAATGGAAACCATCTACACCAAACAAAGTACAAGCCCCGCCACAGCACCCGGTATTCTTCGCCTCTTCTTCCATGACTGCATAACCGACGGCTGCGACGCCTCCATCCTCATCTCTTCCAACGCCTACAACCCCCATGCAGAGCGTGATGCCGACCTCAACCTCTCTCTCTCCGGCGACGCCTTCGACGTCATAGTCAAGATCAAGAACGCGCTCGAGCTTGCATGCCCTGGCGTGGTTTCCTGTTCTGACATCGTGGCACAGGCCACCAGAGACCTTGTTAAGATGGTGGGTGGACCCTACTATCCCGTGAGATTGGGGAGAAAAGACAGCTTAGAATCTGACGCTGCAAAAGTAGATGAAAACCTTCCCACGCCCAAGATGACCATGGACCAGATCATTGAGAAGTTCACCAGGAAGGGTTTCACGGTGAAAGAGATGGTGGCTATGACCGGCGCACACACCATAGGGTTCACTCACTGCAAGGAGTTCATCGGCAGGATCTACAACTTCAGCGCAACCTCCGATGCCGATCCCACCATGCACCCTAAACTGGTTGAAGGGTTGAGGTCAGTGTGCCATAACTACACCAGTGACCCCACCATGGCTGCTTTCAATGATATGAGGACACCAGGAAGGTTCGACAATGCTTATTTCCAGAATGTGTTGAATGGGTTGGGGCTCTTGACCTCTGACTCCTTGCTCGGTGTGGACCCTAGAACCAAGCCATATGTGGAACTGTACGCAAAAGATCAGCAAGCTTTCTTCAACGACTTTGTAAATGCAATGGAGAAGCTGTCTGTCTTTCAAGTGAAAACTGGCAGGCAAGGAGAAGTCAGGTCCAGGTGCGACCAGTTCAACAACATTAATCGCGCCTAAACAACATACATTATACGTACTGAGGTTGAAATTATTTGATCCTTCCAAACTACATAATCCTTAAACTCCCATGTTTATCATCTTTATATGATCCATACTAAACTTGTTTTTTTTTTATTTATTTATAAAAGAAATGAACGATATATATACATTACCATGCATGGTATAGAGCTTAGTTTAGATAATGTAGTTTCGGATGATCAAATAATTTTTGGGGTTTTGTGTATCTAGAGAGCCATGAGTATACATTCTTATCTGTGTCCTTTTAAGAAGAAAGATGTGAGAAACTTAATTAACTATTGCTTATGAGCCATGAGTCTCTTTTTTTACTTGGTCTTGTTTTGTGAGAGAGGTGAAGATGCATGAGGCTTGTGATGGAGAATGTAGTTTTACCCATCTGGTATCTGTGCTATGCTGTTGCTTCTATATTTAATAAATTTTATTATGTGATAATAATAATAATAATAAATAGTAATTGATTACTAGAAAAGTTCATCTTGCAGTTTATATATTTACGTGTGTACACCAGTTAATCACCTGTTATTTTTCCACCCCTAACATGCATATATGTCATTAAAATAACTCTTTTGAATAAACAACTTAACTAATTTTTAGTCTTTTTGTATAACTATAATCTAAAATAATTCTTAGAATTTGGTTAACTTTTAATACTTTAAAATTTAAAAATATTAGAACAAAAAGTAGTTATAAATAAATAAGAAAATAACTACTCACGTTTTCATTTCGTGAAAATATATATTTTTTCCTTTCCTTAACATATCCCACTGAAACGTGATGTTATTATCAATGTCCAAATTATACATTACAAAGCTCCTTAATTATATAGCAAATATGAAAATATATTAATCACCGTATTCACATAGTCATATATGAACTTTGATCCCTTACAATCAGCTTGGTGAAAGAAATAAACAAAATTAAAATGAAAAAGGGGAATAAAAAGTTCATAAAATATGAAAGTTTTACCAACACAGGATAAACAGTTAATCCGTTTATCCAAAAGTCTCATGTTTTGAGTTGAAATTAAGGAAAATTAAATAGAAAATGTTTTTTTTAACAAATATCTTTTAATAACTTTTTTAAAATATAATTTGTGATTACTCCATTTTAAATATATAAATTTATTTTTTTCAACAGATTTTGAAATTTATTAAAAAAGTTTTTAAAAATGGATTTCAAAATCCATTCAAAGAATTTTCAAAAAATTTTAACACATTTTGAATTTTATCGAAGAAAGACATTTTTTAGAATATAATGATGCAAAAAACAATGTATGGTGGTGTAGGGACTAACCCACCCCCACGCCTTCAAGCTCTCACAAAAAATTTAGAGAAGGGCCTAACTTTCATTTACTAACCTGATATAACCTGAATATTAAAATTTAATTATTCTTTGATGAGAAACCACCACTACTTATTTAAAAAATCATAAACTTGACTCATTCTTTATTGTTTCCACTAGAATATTAAGTATAATTCAGTAATTATAAAGATTATGCTAATTAATAATTATTAATTGACATGATTACAATTAGTATAACTTCAATTGCTTATATTATTAATTTAAATTAGTATTATTAACTATAATTAATAAATGATAAATTTTATTTTCCATTTATAAGTAGGTTACTTTATTATTAATATTTTTTATATCTTAATTCATATTTATTATTGTCAAAGTTAAATTAAAAATATTATTAATTTAATATATTAGTTAATTATGTCTTTTTTTCTAATTTTTATTTACTTTAAAGTCTAATTTTTATTAGTTAATGGTATGAGCATATAAGGATGTAGCTATTGATTCAATACAGGACGAGATGGTGTAGTAGTATAGTTAGGAAAATTTGGTTATGTATATACTATCTTTTGAAAAACATGTGTAGAGTATGGTCGTCTGGTCAGCCTAGGACCGGACAATCCACCAGTCAATACTCTATAAGTCGGTCAGTCAGATAATGCACACTGAGCAATCAACTTTAAACAACAATTAGGATTGATGATGATTAATTTAAGTCAAAATACAATTATTACTACTTGAACCATAATTAGGTTAAAACTAATTTGAAATCTATTTTGAAATCTATAAATATAAGTTTGATTAGTACAGTAAGTTTGTTTCATTTAGTATACAATTATTATTAAAATTGTCAAACTTTATTGACTTTGACATCGTATTAATCTCAGCAAATAATTTTCTAATACAACTAAATAAAAGACGAATAATAACCAAGACAAAAAGTTGAACAAATGAAATTTGGAGAACTGATAACATCGATCCCACCAATCAAACAAAATTATTATACTTTGAATTGATGTAATATAGGGTATATAAGTTGCATATATAAATTTTTATAATTATAATTATATTTGAGATGTGTAACAACATTATTTATATATATAGAAATGTTGAAAGGTAATGCAGTCAGAGATGAGGATGACAATGAAAAAAATAATAGAACATCGTGAAAAATACATAATATAGAAACAAAAATAATGTAACCATTAATAGTTATGATTCATCACCCCTAACACCTGTCTTGAAACAATGGAGAAGATTACCTATTCCAAACACATCTCTAAATTAAAAATTATTTGACCCTAAAATGAGAAGCACAACTTTAGTGACCAAGAATTGTACAGGTGTACAAGCACCACTAATACCTGCTTAGTGGTTTTTAATTAATTAGGTCCACTTTAGCGAATACCCTAAGTAAAGTTAATTACCTCTAAAGTTTATTATTATTTATTATAATAATCACTTCACTTTGCTAATTTCATTTGATTTGCAGATATTTCATTTTTTAATATTAGGCAATGGATACTTCTAGATAATAAGTTCAATTAAATATTTATTTAAAAATTTATTAAATAAACTTTTTGTATAATAAGTTTGACTGTTAAGTTATCAAGATGAAAAATAATGTTCAATAAACTAAACCAAAAATATTAAAGTTTAAAATAAAACTGTTGTAAATTTATACGGTTATGATTAATTAATTTGTTATCATTAATAATATGAGGTTATCTCTTTATGAAATTTAATTATATAACTATTCGTATTAATTAATTATTTATAATATTTGAGTTGTATTTTTTAAATTGCATTTTGTATTTATAAATAAAACTTTTTTTCTTAGTAATAACGTAGAAAATTAGTTTTCATCATCTTTTTATTATCAGTTTTATATATTATAACACACTTATTAGCACCAAGATCGACTCTAACCGATCGAGTCAGGTAATTTTTTTTTTATAAAATAGTACATGTTTATTTCATTATTTATTTAGTGTAAATTTATTTTATACATTACAAAACAAATTCTAACTATAACACTGCATGACCTATTAGTATTACCAAGTTACTAATTAATAAAATAGATAAGCTAAATTAACTTGACTCTTATTCCAACGAATACATGATAAATTTTCAATTCTTATAAAATCATACACAAGTAATAAAAAATAAAAGTAAAACTCTGAACTAATTAAATGAATAAACAAGATTGATATGAAAAAATATAAATGTGAATTTTGTGACATCCCAAGAATATACGTCATGTATATAATAATAAGACGTCATCCATTATAATAAAGAAAGCAGNTGGAGTGCAGACANNCAGTTAAGAGTCTTGAGTATAGGGATTACAGTTATCCAAATTGAGTAGGAATTTAAAACTTGAAGCACTAAAGTATTTCAGAATAACATAAGAAGGAATTGTTTGTAGATAACATAAGGGGGTCATGAAATCTCCTAGCAGAACTAAGCAGCTGCATCGCTGTTCTCCTCCAAGANAGTGAACAAGGATAAGACCCATAGAAGTTCACTAGCTGTGTCAGCCAAGGCTTTGTATTCTGCTTCAGTTGAGGAACGAGCAACAGAGCGTTGTTTTCGGGAGCTCCAAGAGATGGGAGTGCTACCAAGATACAACAAATAACCAGTGGTAGAGATATAATCATCCTTATCACCCGCCCAATCTGCATTGGAGTAAGCATGAAATGTTAGTGGAGCAGTTGCCAAGATGAAGATACCTTTGTTGCAAGAGCCCGCCTAATAACAGAGCACCCGTTTGAGGGCAGACCAATGCGTCGTTCTGGGGTGTTGCATGAACTGCGCAAGTTTGTTGGTGCTGAAGGCGATGTCCGGGCGAGTAAGACTTAAGTATTGAAGACTTCCCACGAGTGCACGATACCCAGTTGGGCAAGGTAGGAGATCACCTGAATCCTTGAGTAATTGAGCACTGGCAGACAAGGGAGTGAATGCTAGTTTGGTGTTAGCCATGCCTGATTTATGGAGAAGATCAGTGATGTATTTCCTTTGTGAAAGAAATAGTCCTGTAGCGAAAGGAATTACTTCGACGCCCAAGAAATAGTTAAGACAACCAAGGTCTTTCAGTGAAAATCGAGCAGCAAGGGTAGATATAAGGTTGGACAACTCTGTAGAGGAACTCCCAGTGACAATGATGTCATCAACATATACTAATAAATATAGTGTGGAACCTGATTTTTGATAGATGAAGAGAGATTCATCCATAGTTGAATTGACAAAGCCAAGAGAGAGTAAAAACACTCGAAGCTCCGTATACCAGGCGCGAGGTGCTTGCTTTAGCCCATAGAGTGCCTTTTTGAGGCGGCAAACATGATCAGGGAAACTTTTGTTGACAAAACCAGGGGGTTGGAGCATGAAAACTTCCTCTTTGAGCATCCCTTGAAGAAATGCATTGTTGACATCAAGTTGGCGAATGGACCATCCTTGACGAACTGCAAGAGTGAGGACAATGCGAATGGTGACTGGTTTAACTACCGGGCTGAATGTCTCTGTATAGTCCTAACCAGGGCGTTGGTGAAAACCTTTGGCAACTAGACGAGCCCTGTACCGATCAATCGAGCCATCCGGGTGTCTTTTGATTCGAAAAACCCATTTGCAGCCAACCAAATTTTGAGTAGAGGACCGACTGACAAGTTCCCAAGTGTTGTTGCGGTGTAAGGCGTCAAACTCAGCTTGCATGGCTGAGCGCCAATCAGGGTCACGAAGAGCTTGGGTGGTGGTGCTGGGCTCGAGTGGAGAAGAGGGTTGGACATGGAGGTTGAGCTTCTGGATGGGTTTGACAATGTTGTTTTTGGACCGGGTGATGATGCCTCCTCCATCGGTTTGGGGTATCCTGTTAGGGTTGAGATTGGGTTGGGATGATGGCATGGAACATTGTGAGGATGGAGGTGATGAGGGGGATTCAAAGTGTTTAGTGGAGGGTTGGGTCGAAGTCGGGGAGAAAGATGTAGATGAAGGGGCAACCGAGATTTCCTTTGGTGGGTTTAGAGTGGTATTGACCATTGGTTGGTTTATGGGATGGAGTATGGAAAGCTGACGTGGGCCTTGTTGTTGCTCTACACTCGGACTGGCTTGAGGTGCTAGGGAGCTATACGGGAATTCAGATTCAACGAACTTGACATGGCGAGAGGTATAGATCCTTCCTGTGGTTGGATCGAGACATAAGTATGCATGTTGATCCGCCGAGTAACCTACAACAACACACATAACAGACTTCGGTGCAAGTTTATGGTTAGTATACGGTTTAATCCAGGGAAAACACAAACAACCAAAACACTTTAACTTATGATAATCCGGGCTAATGTTGAGTAATTTGGAATAAGGGGACTGGTACCGAAGAATTGGTGTTGGGAGACGATTTATGAGATAGGCGGCTGTTGTCATGGCGTGAGGCCAATATGTGAGGGGCAAACCTGAGTGGTGGAGAAGAGAGAGACCAGTTTCGGCAATGTGCCGATTCTGGCGTTCGGAAATTCCATTGTGTTCAGGTGTATGAGGTGGGGTGGTGTGATGACTTATTCCATGAGTGCTTAAAAACGGACGAAGACCAATATATTCACCACCATTATCCGTGTAAAGAATTTTGATGTTGCGATGAAAGAAATTTTCAACAAGCGACTTAAATTTTGGAAACAGAGTTTGCACATCAGATTTACGTTTTATCGGATATAGCCAAATATAAC
>NC_028358.1:36278729-36279681 GCF_000741045.1 Vigna radiata var. radiata
AATATCAATTATTATAATATCAATCATTGATATCAATCATAATAATTGATATTTTAATATCAATTATTATAATATCAATCATAATAAATGATATTTAACACTGACAATTAAATTAAATAAAGGAAAAGTAAATATACAAAAATTAGCTAATAAAGACTAATTATTACAATTTAAAACTAATTATTATAATTGATAAATTATTCTTGTGGTTTACATCATATTTAAAAGTTTGAATTGGTTATATTTTGTCAATATATATGATGGTGAATTTTTAATGTCCTATACGTATGTTTATATTTGTAGACTAAGCCACAGCTATATAATTGTATGTTTTTTTTTCTACCATGTAGGGCTAAAAGACTTAAGAGCCACAATTCTCAAGCAAGTTTGTAGGAATTTATGTTTAATGTTAATTGTTTTAATAGCATAATGCTGGCCAAAACCCTCATTGCATATGGTATTGTATTAATGAGACTCTTGTAAATTTATCTATTAATAACAATATGTTGCTACGATTCTTTTTAACATGATATCAATTTTTGTTTTTGTAGGTTTCGGTGGAAATCTCTATATGGAGGGCCAAAGTGTCCATTATTCCAATGGAGGACACGCTGAGATGTTAAGGTTAAAAAGGACAAGTGAAAAATGTATGTCATGATTAATTGATTATGAATTATGCATCATTTATGTTATCTTTGCTGAAGTTCTCCGTTTTCATCTTCTTAGGTCAAAATGTTTTGGTGTGGTACAAAAATCCATGGTTCAAAGTTATCCAAGTGTTAGTTATTAGCTCAGGATTCTGAAAGCAAAATAAAATGTAGCTAATTTTATTTCCGTTTGCATTATTATATACTGTTTGTTCCGGTATAGGGCCGAGTTCCAAACCTACACAATTTCTCCTTCTTGATCAATCTGCTGTCAAACTTCACCCACGTGCTCCTGTGTTCCAAAT
>NC_028358.1:36280116-36289019 GCF_000741045.1 Vigna radiata var. radiata
GTATTAAGGTTACCTTAATTAAGGCCCAATTATGGCCCAATCACCTAAAACATGTGATTATACAAATCATTCTGAACTTACCTTAATCCTGACGATTGTGACTGTTCGGCCTCGCTGCCTACCGGCCGCCTTACCCCTTAATTGTACCCTACAAGCGGGTCCTGTAACCAACCGTCAGGCTATAGTTCCACCGGGCAGTGGTTCTTAGTTTTTTCAGTAATGGCGGAAAGTGGAATGATGTGAAAGCTGAGCTGTGGTATTAAATGCTGGATCTGTTTTAGATTGAAACCGAGTCATGTTGTTCTTCTACTACTGTCGACTCTCCCTTACCGGATGGCGATGCCCGCTCGGCCCCAGCGCTTGTTGTTCTCACCCTTGAGCCTCTAATGCACTGCCCGTCCGGTGGTACCTGGTACCTGCGACCGGGCGGTGGTCCCTAGTACATCAGGCCCCCTAAGCCCTAGACGTGAAGTCATAGGGTTTATGAACGGTGTTTTCCTATGCCGGGGGTGTGTCGGCTCATTACATGGACTGGCGAAGTTTTGAAAATCGGAACCAGGATAGTTTAGGCGGGAATTTTGAAAATGGGATGCCACGTGTTGGAATGGCAGAGGTGGCGCTGTGGGGGAGCGGAACAGTCTCGCAATCTGGGCCCTTGATGACACTTTAGATGAACGGTGCGATGCGGTCGACAGTTACGAAAAATTCGGCTATAAATAGGAGTTATTTGACTGCGTCAGACTTACCTTTTACTCAGTTTTTCCACAGCAGTCGTTCGACATTTCTTTCCAATCAGGTAAATAAATGGCAATTACCATATCTTCTTCTGGTTCCGCGGGTGGGGATGGCGGGGATTCGTCGAGCGGAAGCGGAAGTTCGTGTAGCTCGGGGTCATCCTCGAGGGTGGAGCAATCAAACGCTGGGCAACCGGCGGACCGAATCATATACGGGACGACCCTCTATCTCTTGGAGGGCGGCGTGGAACTTGAACCCATCCGCCCCGCACTGGCCGGCGGATGGCCAGTAATAAGGGGGTATGACTGGGCCCCGCACGACGTGGGAACCTATGAATCCGAGTTTCAGAACCAGGGAGTCCTCTTGGAGTGGGCAAACCAGTCTTTCGTAGCTCGCGATGAGGCGGACACCCAGCTTTTCCGATTGGGCGTGTGTTATCCCAACGAGCGCGTTTTCCACGGGAAAGGGACAAGCTCTGAAGATTTCTTTTTCGTGTATACATATCTGTTTCGTCGCATGATGGTACGGATCCCTTTTACTCGGTTTCAAGCCGCCGTCCTGAAGAGGATGAACGTTGCCTCCGCCCAATTACACCCGAACGGTTGGGCCTGTATTCAGGCTTTCATGGTGGTGTGTTCGGCTTTAGGCGTCGAGCTTTCGACATCCGTTTTCTTTCACTACTTCCACGTTCGGCCGGTTACGACGTGGGGTTGCGTGTCATTGATGTCCATTCAACAGGGCTTGTTCCAGAACTACGCAGATTCTTTCAAAGATTTTAAACATAAGTTTTTCAAAATAGTAATAAGGGATAGCGGTCGGAACAAATTTGTGGATCCGTCCGGTGAGCCCCTATTTCCCTTTTACTGGACTGAGGAGCCTGCCCGCATGACGCCGGTGCCGGCTTGCGACCTGACTCCGTCTGAGCGCGATGTCGTAAAGCTTATTAACGATCTTCCCTGTCGCCTCCCCGCCCGCAAGCTAGTCGAATGCCTGTGCCACGACGATTTTATTAACGTGGCGTTTGGTACGATTTTATCGTTTTGCACCGTTATTTGTACGTTTTGTTCTGGCTAATTTTACTCTCGTTTGTTGCAGGTGCTATGTCATTTCCCGGCCCCCGAAAGACGAAGTACGTTCCTCCTGCTCAGAAGAAAGACCCTCGTTTGACTGCTGGTGGCGATGTGAGGATTCCTCCTCCGAAACCCAACTTCAAGCTCGTCCACCGAGGGACCGGCGTTGACCCCACCCCCGTGGGTATTCCGCTGACCGCTGCAACCGGAGCCGCTAAGGCTGCGCCTACCAACCCGTCCATCGGGTTGGCCCCCCAAGTGACCGTGGCCGACACCGGGAAATCCGCAGCCGATACCTCTAACCCTCCACCTGGGGACGCCTCTCGCAAGAAGAAAAAAAGGTCTAAGGAAGGCGAAAAATCTTCCTCTAAGAGAAGCAGACGGGACCGCACTCCTCAACCACTACCGGGCGGTCTTATGGATCCAGCTTTTGGCGTTAGCGACCGGCTGGACTTTCGTATGAGCTCGGCGCAGCGAGAAATTGTGGAGCAGCTCTCGGAACAACAGCTTCTTAAGGCCGCCCTGGAGCATAGTAGCCAGGGGGCTATGCTAATGTGGTATGCGGAGAGGTTTGCCGACCGCCGGGGGCTGGATGCCATTCAGAGGAAGTTGATATCCGAGAAGAAAGCGGCGGCGGAAGCGAAGGCTAGCCTGGAGGCGCTCACCCATGAACACGTCAACTGTGAATCGGAGCGGGCGGGTCTGCAGAAGAAATTGGTGGATGCTTGCGCCGAAGTGGAAACCCTCACCCAGAAGCTTAACGCTTTGGGGTTGAAGTACAAGGCGGAACAGGAAGAAAATAGCCGCCAACGAGCCGCCTTGGCCGAGGCGAACAAAAAGGTCTCGATCCGGGATGAGGAACTGGTTAAGCTGCACGCCGAAAACATCCGCCTGCAAGGAGAGCAACAACAAGCGGCAGATACTATCGCGCGCTTAACTCCGGATATTCAACTAGAACATGAGGAGGGTTTTTTCAAGGCCATCCGCTAAGCCGCCTACTTTTTCAACTTCGACCCGAGCTCCGTGGATTTTGATCTGGGAATGGACGTCCATAAGGGGAAGATTGTGCCTCTTTCGGAAATCCCCGGAGAACAGTATGAGGCTCCGCCAGCTGACGGTAGTTGATTTTATTAATGTGGCGACCGTGGGTCGGCCTGTTTTTTCTTTTTTGGGTTGGGGGTTGTTACGCGTTTGGTGGAAGCCGACCGGTTTTATTCCAATCGCTTTTTGATTTTGAAGTTACTAATTATACATTGTACAGCCCTCTGTCGATAATGAAATTGTTCGGTTTTCACGTCGTTTTGTTGCGTAATCTTTAGTTGTTTATTTCGAAGTTACACGTTTGTTCGGACGGTGGTGATTCTTTTACTAGGGCTCGCTGTTGGCGGTCCTTTTACTGAATACGCCGTTTGCCATCCTAGCGCGTTTCCCGGGCGGCAGTGGTCCCGTTGGAACTCGCCGTGCACCGCCTGCGGGAATGATCGGGTGGCAGTGGTTCCAAAGGAACTCGCCGTTCACCACCCGGTGACGTGGTCGGGTGGCAGTGGTTCCTATGGAACTCGCCGTTCACCACCCGGTCGGAAGTGGTAGTGTCTTTTCCGGGGAAAAGATGTCGTTCACCACTTGGTCATGCTGCAACTATAAGAGGTAAACGATTGGGTTTCATTATCCAACGTCTAAGAAACATTCAAAGTACAATACAAGTTTAACAGAAATAAAATTTCAGATGAGAGGTGTTCCAAGTGTTCCGCAATGGTCGTCCGCCTGGGGCAGAAAGGCGGTAGGCTCCATTTTGTAAATTTTCTAGTACCCGGAATGGGCCGTCCCATTTCGCCGCAAGCTTTCCGTGCGCTTGCTCCTTTCTAGCATCTCCGGTGTTTCTCCACACTAGATCTCCCTCCTGGAAACTCCTCGGTCGCACCTTAGTGTTATACCGTCGCTCCACTAAACGCCGACAGGCCTCCGCGTGTAGCACAGCGCGATCCCTACGTTCCTCTACAGAATCTAATTCCACCCTCAACTCCTCTTCGTTAAGTTGCAAGTCCTGGATCTGTCTCCGTAGCGACGGTTCCCCCAGTTCCACCGACAACCGACAGCATGGCGTCAGTCCCGTATGTTAGGTTGAACGGGGATTCTCTGGTTGTCCCGTGCGGGGAACAACGGTATGCCCATAGGACCCCCGACAGTTCGTCCACCCAGGCTCCTTTTCTCTCGCCCAACCTTCTCTTAAGCTCAGCCACAATTGCCTTGTTAGCTGCTTCCGCTTGGCCGTTCGTCTGGGGGTGTTCGACCGAACTGGTGATGTGTTTGATGCCCAACCCTTGAAAAAATGTTTGCAATTTCTTGTCGATGAACTGACGGCCATTATCGGTTACGATCGTCCGTGGGAGTCCAAACCGGCATATTATTTTCCAGAAAAAACTCTGCACCTGCCTGGCGGAAATTGTGGCTAAGGCCTCTGCCTCCACCCACTTTGTGAAGTAGTCTACCGCGACGAGTATAAACTTCTTTTGTGCACGGCCGGGGGGAAAGGGGCCGACAATATCCATGCCCCACTTGGCGAACGGCCAGGGCAAGATGATAGTTCGCAGTTCAGCTGGGGGGGTGTGCGGTATGTTACCGTGGGCTTGGCATCGTTCGCACTTTGCCGTGAACGCTTTGGCGTCATTTTCCATGGTCGGCCAATAGTACCCGGCTCTGAGGGCCCTCGCCCGTAACGTCCTTGCTCCAGTGTGCAACCCGCAGATTCCATTGTGGAGCTCGTTCAAGACATATGCCGCCTGGTCCAGACTCACGCATTTCAGCAGGGGGACTGAGAACCCCCGCCGGTAAAGGTCTCTGCCTAGGGTGACATACCGGGCCAGCCTTCGGGCTTCTGCTGGCTTCAGGCTGACCCCTTGGTCTTGGTCCATCATCATCTTCATAATTTCAGCGCGCCAATCGTCGCTGACAACTGCCCCCAACGCCATGCACTCCACGGACGGCTCCGTCAAAACCTGTCGGATGACCGTAGTCAATTGCCCTTTCTCCTTGCCGGCGCTAAGCTTCGACAACATGTCAGCCCGAGCGTTCTCCTCTCGCGGTATATGCTTTATGGTGAAGGGCTGGAAATTCTTGGCTATTGTGCTGGCTTTGTGGAAGTACCTCAACAGCTGGTCATCCTTGACTTGGAACTCTCCCGTCATCTGTCCGACAACCAGTTGGGAATCGGTTCTGCACGTGAGGGAACGAGCTCCCATGTCTAAGGCCAGGGTGAGTCCGGCGATTAAGGCTTCGTACTCAGCCTGGTTATTGGAAGCTTTAAACTTGAACACAAGTGACTGCTCGATGAGGAACCCACCTGGCCCTTCCAACACCACCCCGGCTTCAGCACTTGCCCGCCCAGCTGCCCCATCCACATAAAGGTTCCAACCTTCGGGAGATTGGGCCTGGGGCAACTCTAGTGCAAAATCAGCTAGGTGTTGTCCTTTGATAAACCCTCGCGGCTCAAAGCGCAAGCCGAATTCCGACAATTCCACCGCCCAGCTTACCATCCTCCCAGCGATATCGGGCTTTCTCAAGATCTTGGACACGGGGTGGTCGATTTTGACAACCACTTGATGGCTCTGGAAATATGGACGGAGCCTCCTAGAGGCGTGGAGAAGAGCTAGGGCGACCTTCTCGACCAGCTGATACTGGGCTTCGGCGGGTTGAAGCACTCTACTAACGAAGTATATCAGGCGGGGTTCACTGGCGTCCTGAACCAGGGCTGCACTGATAACTTCATGAGACAACCCCAGGTAGATTTGTAGTTCAGCGTTGGGGAGGGGTCGGTTCATTACCGGAGGGTTGGTCAATAAATCTTTTACAGCAGTGAACGCCATTTCGCAGTCGACGTCCCAGACTCCTGCTTCATCCCCCTTTTTCATTCTTTTTAGGATCGGTCGGATCCGGTCGGCCAACTTTGGAATGAAACGGGCAAGGGCCGTCAGTCGTCCGACAAGCCGTTGGATCTCCTTCAGGTTGGTGGGACTTCGCATGTCGAGGATGGTCGTGCACTTGTCGGGGTTGGCCTCTATTCCTCTTTCGGTCAGCATGAACCCTAGAAATTTTCCAGCAGAGACACCAAAGGTGCACTTGGCAGGGTTAAGGCGCATATTATATCGGCGTACCTATTTGAACACTTCCTCCAGGTCGCGAAGGTGAGCCTCGGGCGTCGTAGACCGGACGACCATGTCGTCCACATATACCTCCATGCACCGCCCAATCTGGTCAGCAAAGATCTTATCCATGAGCCGTTGGTATGTGGCACCAACATTTTTTAGCCCGAATGGCATGACATCATAACAGTAATTCCCCCGGTTGGTGATAAATGTCGTCTTCTCCCGGTTGGCTTTGTGCATGGGTATCTGGTTGTACCCCGAATAGGCATCCAAGAAACTAAGTAATCGGTGGCCGGATGCTCCGTCCACCAGGTTGTCGATGTTCGGGAGTGGATGGGAGTCTTTGGGACAAGCCTTGTTCAGGTCCGTGTAGTCGGTACACATTCGCCACTTCCCACTAGATTTCTTTACCATTACCACGTTGGCAAGCCAAGTGGTGTATGTCACTTCGCGGATGAACCCGGCTTCCTTTAGTTTTTTTCACCTCCTCCTCTACCGCCCGCTCCTTCTCAGCGCCCATTCGGCGTTTCTTCTGTGCCACCGATCGCGCTTCTCTAAAGAGGGCTAGGCGATGTGTCATGATGGAAGGGTGTATCCCCGGCATGTTGGCCGCGGTCCAGGCGAACAAGTCTCTGTTCCGCCACAGTATCCTCCTCAGGCCATCCTCAGTTACAGGATCCAGGCCCCCCGCCATTGTACTGACCTGATCCTCCCTCGGCCCTCAACTTGGCCGGCTGCACCTTTCCGTGCGGTTCCAGACAATCCTCCGTACCTACCTGTGGGTCCAGATCGGCCATGGCCACCTCCGACCGAGGCACTTTCGCCCTCGGAACCCGAGGATACATCCGCAGACCCGCGGCGTAACATTCTCTTGCCATTTTCTGGTCGGCCCGCACCGTTATAATTCTCCTCCTCTCGTTGGGATATTTCAGAGTTAAGTGGGGAGTGGATACAATGGCGCCGAAAGAATTAAGGCAGGGGCGCCCCAACAGAACGTTATACGAAGTGTTGGCGTCTACCAGTAGATACCGAACCTTCTTCTCATCGCCGTCCCACCCTGTTCCTAATCGGGTGCGGAGATCCACGTACCCCTTGGTATCCACCCGTTCCCCCGCGAAACCAACAATCTGCTCGTGGAAGGGAACGATCAGGTCTTCTGAGAGATCCATCTGCAAGAAGGTTTTCCAATATAGGATATTGGCCGAGCTTCCCTGGTCGACCAGGACTTTCCTCACTTCATACCGGGCGATCTCCGCCGTGATAACCATCGGGTCATCTTGCTCTAAATCGGGTGCGTGGAAGTCGTCATCCGTGAATGTTATCGGCGGCATGGATTTCCTGTTAGCTTGGACACTGTTGACGGCCCCCCGCCCGCGAACCCCCCAGATATCGTATTGATTCTCCCTCGTATTGGCCAATCGCGATAGCCGCTGCAACTCCTACTCTTGCGCCTTCGGTTTTCGTAATTCGACCGATTATTCGACCGTCGAAGTGGTCGACTCGGACTCCGGCCTTGATCTCTCCGAGGGGTAGGACTGGGCCCCCGTCTTCTCGGAGGTTCGGCGGGCGCCGTTTTGACATACTGTTTCAAATGCCCCGCGCGAATCAACTCCTCTATTT
This sequence comes from Vigna radiata var. radiata, assembly GCF_000741045.1. Taxonomy (NCBI): domain Eukaryota; kingdom Viridiplantae; phylum Streptophyta; class Magnoliopsida; order Fabales; family Fabaceae; genus Vigna; species Vigna radiata. Next base: position 36,287,684 of record NC_028358.1, read on the forward strand.
TATCACGAAGGGTCACGCATTCCTCCATGGTGTGTCCCATGTTCTGGTGGTATAGGCAATGCTTGTTACCGTCGGCACCCGCCGGTGTGGGCCGCTTTTTCAGGGGGGAATCAAATTGACGCTCAGTGCCTCCTGCAAGATACGCGCGGGAGGGGCGTTCAGCGGGGTGTATTGCTAAAACTTGGCTCCTCGGGGGCCTCCCTCGGCTTGAAACCCCCCACCTGTGAGGAGCCGTCGGTTCTCTTCCCCTCGGCTTTTTCCTTTAACTCCTGGCTTTCCTTCTTATACGCTTGCTTCATCTCCTCAACCCTCATTTCATCCGCCGCCCGCTCTCTCAACTCCTCCATGGTCTTCGGCCGTTTTCGGCATACACTGTCCTTAAAGGGGCCCGGGCGAAGGGTGGGCATCACGTATTGCAGGGCCAACTCAACGTTTAACCCCTTAACCCTTCGGACCATCTTCTGATAGCGGTCCATGAATGCTTTTAGCGTCTCATCCTTCCCTTGTCTAAGATTGGAGAGCTCGAAAACCGTGGGGTCCTCGGCCCGACTGTCAGCGAATTGTCTACCAAACATCTCCTTCAGCCCTTCAAAACTCTGGATGGATCCCGAAGGTAAGGAGTTAAACCATTCGAGCGCCTCACCTTCTAACGACAGGGAAAAAGCCCGGCACCAAATTGCCCTGTTGCCTGTTCTGAACGCCATCCTGGTAGAGAAGGCTTGGATGTGATCATCAGGATCGGTTGTGCCGTCGTATATGCTGAGTTGAGGGGGTACAAAGTGCTCCGAAATATGGACATCCATGATGGCCCGAGTGAACGGTAATCCTTCAACTACCTCCTCCTCCTTCACCGTCGGCGCCCCTCCTACCGGCGCTGTGTTGACAATGCTGGCCACTCTCTCCGTCCTCGCCTGGCTTCCCTCCAACTCCGTGTCCTCTATCCTCCAAGTTCTGTCTGAGGTGCTACTGTGTTCGGTCGTCCCCCCCGACCGGTCGAGGTCCTGGGGTCCTCCTCCTGTTGCCGTCCAGACACATCCTTACCTTTCTCCCTAGCTTCCCGCTCCCGGGCAATCCGGGCGGTGCACTCCTCTCTCATAGCCGACAACTCTTCCTCGTGTTGCCGCTTCATATCCTCCATTTGCTGTCGCAATGCCCTGATCGCCTCCATCGGATCCTCAACAGTCGTGTTTCTCGTGGTCACCATTGGGCTTAGACTCTCGGCCCCACGGTGGGCACCAAAATGTTCCGGTATAGGGCCGAGTTCCAAACCTACACAATTTCTCCTTCTTGATCAATCTGCTGTCAAACTTCACCCACGTGCTCCTGTGTTCCAAAT
>NC_028358.1:36289419-36307350 GCF_000741045.1 Vigna radiata var. radiata
GTATTAAGGTTACCTTAATTAAGGCCCAATTATGGCCCAATCACCTAAAACATGTGATTATACAAATCATTCTGAACTTACCTTAATCCTGACGACTGTGACCGTCCGGCCTCGCTGCCTACCGGCCGCCTTACCCCTTAATTGTACCCTACAAGCGGGTCCTGTAACCGACCGTTCGGCTATAGTTCCACCGGACAGTGGTTCTTAGTTTTGTCAGTAATGGCGGAAAGTGGAATGATGTGAAAGCTGAGTTGTGGTATTAAATGCTGGATCTGTTTCAGATTGAAACCGAGTCATGTTGTTCTTCTACTACTGCCGACTCTCCCTTACCGGATGGCGATGCCCGCTCGGCCCCAGCGCTTGTTGTTCTCACGCCTGAGCCTCTAATGCACTGCCCGTCCGGTGATACCTGGTACCTGCGACCGGGCGGTGGTCCCCAGTACACTGTTCAATGCTTTTATCATTTAGTATCTTGTTTCTTTTCTTGCACAAAAGGATTCGCTTACATAATATCCTGTAAGATGTTTACTTTCTTAGTTTAAATTCCTCGATTTTGTATTCTTCTAAACATCTTGGTAGGTCTTCGTTTGATAAAGAAATAATGTTCTTAATGTGGTAAAAACAGAAAATAGATTATGTGTAGCTAATTTTGTTTCTTAAATAAATTAACGCTCTTAACTAGGTCAAAATGGAAAGTTTGGATACATATAGTTGTTTTATATGTTGCTAGTTTTAATGTTATACTATTTTAAGGGTTGACAATTGTTTTTCTAATGTTAAAGACAAAAAGTGGATGAGATGCCACGAGAATCAATCCAGTGTGGATAACAATGGGATGACATTTTGGAAGGTACAAAGTTACAACGACGAATGTGTTCTGCTGCTAGGTAATTCTCAAAATTTATGATCTAAATTTTTCTGATTGATGATACCATTTTGACTTGAGAATTAGCAAGTTTTTTAAAAGAAAGCAACAATGCAGATATGAAGATACAAGATGAAACTGCTACTTTACCACTTTACCTGAAGATGAGACTATTGTAAATTTATCTATTAATAACAGTATATTGCTAAGATTCTTTTTAACATGGTATAATTTTTTGTTTTTGTAGGTTTCGGTGGAAATCTCTATATGGTGGCCAGAGTAGATTCCTCCTTTGTTTTTGGACTCAAGAAACTTTCATTATTGTAATCATTGTATATAACTTTTTTGTATTTTATTTGAGTGGAATACGAAATGAGATGATTTTTTGTAATTTAATTACTATCTATAGTTGTATTATTTTTTTTTATTTAACTAGTTACATGTACAATAACATATTCATTGAAAAGTGATAATGTATTCTGAATATTTCTAATAGTAACAATAAGAAGAATTCTAGATTTTTTGTCTTGATCAAATTTTAGCAATAGTGTTACTATTTCCCATAACCTTATAATCCGTTGAAAAAATATTAATGGAACTAGAGAGGTAAATGATACATGTTAAGAAAATAAAAGTTATGTAAATCTATTTTATATAAGTATAATTGTTAGAGATAAAAAAAATCTTTAAAAGTTTATAATATTCTGTCGTTTCTAAAAAAAGCTTTTTAAAGATAGCCTTAATATTTCATTTTTAATAATATATAATTATCAAAAGAGACCTTCTTGTTAAGATATGCCAAATATTCTATTAAAGGATATTAGACAATTAAATATTATGTTAGTTATATTTTTTATATTATTATAATTTGTGCATATGTCTTTCCTTTAATAGATGAAGGATTATAGGATCCTTGTATGTATATATATGGTACTCTATTCCTTGAAATAATACATCAGAATTATTCATTAAACTTTCTATTATGGTATCAGAGCCAAACACTGATATCCTCTACAGTTTAGGAATCAGTGTCTTTTTCTTTTCATTGAATATTTCTGATGGCTTCTTCCGATGACAATCAACAGGAGAAAAATGATTCTGGAACTTCTGATGCTTCCAAGAGTTATATTTCTACTGCTGCAGAATTTGTGACCAAGTCAGGTATATCTAACTCTGCCCTTAATCTTTCTGTTGTTACTAAGGGTAGTGATTGGATAATTGATTCAGGTGCTATTGATCATATGACTTGTGATCCTCATATATTTACTAATTTTTCCTCTAATTGTTCTAAAACCGTTATTATTAATGCCAATGGGGTCTCATCTATTGAAGGTATAGGTACTATATCCCTCTCACCCTCTTTATCGATTCCTGATGTTTTATTTGTTCCTACATTAAACTGTAATCTTATCTCTGTCAACAAGTTAACCAAATCACATTCTTGTGTTGCCTTGTTTTACCCAACCCATTGTCTTTTAAAGAACATCCATTTCAATGAGAAGATTGCCAGTGGTAGAGAGAGTGAAGGACTGTATTATCTTGAAAATGTCTCACAACAAAACCATAAAAGAAGATTGGCTTGTCTTGCGAATGATCACAAACAAGATAAAAAAAAATAAAATTGGTTGTGGCATAAACGGTTGGGACATCCCTCTTTTGGTTATTTAAAAAAATTATTTCCATCACTATTTCATAACTGCAATATTTCTGATTTTTTTTTTTGTGAAACTTGTATTTTGGCAAAAAAATCATCGTGTTGTGTTTCTTTAAGCAATAACAAAACTGATTTTCCTTTTTTATTAATTCACACAGATGTTTGGGGCCCTGCCCCACAATCTAAACATAATGGAAAGAAATGGTTTATCAGTTTTGTTGATGATTGTACTCGGGTAACCTGGTGTATTTGCTTAAACATAAAAGTGAAGTGTGTGATGTGTTTCGTTCCTTTCATCATATGATCGTTACACAATTTAACACATATTAAAGTCATTCGATCAGACAATGGAGGGGGATATTTTAAGACTGAATTTATAGAGTTCATGAACTCTAAAGGCATCTTGCATCAAACTACATGTCCTTATTCACCACAACAAAATGGTGTGGCTGAAAGGAAAAATAGACATATATTAGAGGTGACTAGATCACTTTTGATATATGGTAATATCCCATCTCATTTATGGGGTGAGGCTGTGAGCTCTGCCGTTTATTTAATTAATCGAACCCCTTCTAGTGTGCTTAACTTTCGAAGGCCTTTTGATGTGTTGTCTGATCATTGTATCCTTCCTCCCATAGTTTATTTACCCCCTCATATTTTTGGATGTGTTATATATGTTCACTTACACCCACATCAACGTACAAAGCTTGAAGAATGAGCGATCAAATGTGTTTTTGTTGGGTATGGATCAACTAAAAAAGGTTATCGTGCTTACCATCCACCATCAAAGAAATTTTATATTTCTATGGATGTAACATTTAATGAGCATGAAATTTTTTATGTTGATTCTCCACTTCAGGGAGGCAATGAAAGTGAAGTGCATAATCATGATGTCAGTATGTTTGATTATATATCATCGTGTGAGGATCATTCTACAGCAAGTGAGCCCATCCTAAATATGGACACTTCAATATAATCTTCCACCTCATTCTAACCGTGGTCAACCTCCAACTAAATATGAACCAGACCTCCAAGTCAAAGTTAAATATCCCATTAGTAAATATGTGTCATCTCACAGGTTATCTCAATCATATGCATCATTTGTATCTCAATTATCTTCAATTTCTATTCCTAGTAATGTACAGGAAGCTTTGGCAGATCCTAGATGGACCGAAGCAATGGTTGAGGAGATGNCGGCTTTAGAAAAAAAACAACACTTGGGATCTTGTGTCCTTACCAAGAGGAAAGAAAACTGTGGGCTGCAAATGGGTCTTTACAATTAAGCATAAAGCTGATGGAACTATTGAAAGGTATAAAGCACGACTTGTGGCTAAAGGTTACACTCAGTCTTATGGTGTAGATTACCAAGAGACGTTCGCACCGGTAGCCAAGCTCAATACTGTGAGAATACTTTTGTTGCTAGCTGCAAACCAAGATTAGCCTCTTCTACAATTTGATGTGAAAACTACTTTCCTACATGGAGAAATTTCAGAAGAAATTTATATGGATTCCACTACAAGAAAAACGTGAAATACCGACGGGGTTTTTCCAAAGGCTTGTGGACCGTCGGTAAAAGTTCATTACTGAGGGTCAAAATGTGAATTACCGAAGGGCAAGATAAAATAATGTTACCGACGGTCAAGAAGACCTTAGCGAAGGCTCTGTGTCCTTCGGTAAGAGTCTTGACCAATTAAACTCAGCGATTGGGGTATTCGAGGAGGTCGTCCCCAAATTCGTCAAACAGAAAACCTTCCCTCCCTTGTGCTGAGAACTGCTGAGAAATTTGGCTTCCCATTCGCTCCCTCTACCTTCCCTTTCGCTTACTTGTTGCCTTTCATTCTCTCCCTATCCCTCTCCCTATCTGTTCTATCCGGTGGCATTGTGTGCCTAGCGTTCATGTTGTCGTTGTGGGTGTCGGGTGGGGTGGTGGTTCGTCGTTATCGACGTGAGGTTTGTGAAGTGGGTGGGGTGGTGATTCGTGGCCAATAGCTTCAGGAGGTCCTTATGGTGAAGCCCGAGATTGGGTGTTGGGTTGAGAGCTTGCGGTATCGCTTGGCTTCCATTGAGTTAGGTGTTCTAGAGTGCGAGGTAAGTTCTCTGTTTTAGAACGCTACTTGAATAAATTAATTGCCTAGTTCTTCCCTACTTGTATGCAATGTGTCCATCAAATTAGGTGTTGCCCTGTTCTTACCAATATGTGTGAAGTTGTTTGTACTGTTGTTGACAAATTGGCAAGTGTACCAAATCGTACAAGTAATATAAATGGTAAGACCAAGTATCGTTTTCCCAAGAGACTCGTATGGCTTCCTCGTTCGCGTGAATTAAAATAATAAGACTTGAAAAACAAAAATTTATAAACTGGATTTGAGGATAAAAATATTAACACGCAAAAATAAAGTTGATTCAATTGACAAACGAAAACAATGGATGGATGGATGTTGTTGGGGGTTTACAATTTCATCTATTCCACTCTCTCTTACATACTACCCTTGAATATTAGTTTGATTGATTGTTATGAGACTTTCTTAGCCTCCCCTTAACCCGATCCCTCGACGAAAAGGGCCTAATATTAACTACTGGCTTGCTATCCCTAGCCTCCCCTAGTAATTAATACCGCATTATAAACAGAAGTTAGCGCAATTGATCGTCCTACCCCTATCCCTAGGTGGTATTGCAAAATCAAGAGATTACTCACCAGTTCATGTCATTATTGTACGTCCCCATATCAATAAANACAAACATCAATATATCGAATGAGTTAAACGATAAAGGCNTTAAGCACAGATGATAACCCAACAATTAACAATCAAAACATATGGAAACCATATAAATAATCAAGAGATTCAATAAGAGAGAGTATCAAAAGATTACATTGTTTCCCCAACAACAATAGGGTTTAGTTCACCATAGACATGGTGAAACTAGATGAAAAATGGAAGAAGAATGGAANAGCAAACCCTAGAAAAGATGAAAAGGAGCCTAAGCATCCAAGAGATCCTCTCCAGAGAGCAAAATTAGGTCTGGCCGTTCTCCCCTGTCAAAAGAATGACTCTGAATTCGTAATAGGGGTATTTATAGGTGAGGAGCGCATAAAAAACAGGCCCAAGTCCAGCGAGCCACCGGTGGGCGGTTTAAGTGTGCCGCCCAGCGGTTTCCCATAACCTGCCGCCACCGCCCGGCGGCAATCGCCACCGCTCGGCGGTTTCCCTCACTGTCAAATGCCATGCCTACTCCTCGTCTTGGACCGCCCGACGGTTTAAGTGTTCCGCTGGGCGGTACGTTGACTCTTTAAATCTTCATTTTTCCTGCTCTTTTCTTGAGTCAACGACCTGTATCTTTAACTCCATTCTTACTTTTCTCAAATTAGCTACAAAACAATGCAAAATATGCATAAAATCGCTAAAAATAACTTTTGACTCTCTCCAGACTCATTTATTGAGTTTTGCTTGATTTTGAGCTCATTCTGAGTAGTAAAGGGTGTAATTTGGTCCAAATTGACATATGAAAATAACTATTTTTCAACCTTCATAAACTGTGGATATTTCTGTTTTGGCACCTTATATGTATCGTGTGATAATGTGAATTGTTTGGCTTATATCGGGGTTTTGGGTTGAGACTGTGAGCACAAGGGGGAGACTAGGCAGGTTAGTACGTTCCATGTTTTCTGTTGAATTCCTATATGGCATTTTGTGTTGTTGTGAAGTGTTTAAAGTATGTTGCAGTTGCTAAAAGGTTCCTAATCCAAATGCTTGGTGGTCAGATTGTTTAGACCAATGTTGTAGTTGTTGTAAGGACCAATTTCAGTTGCTCAGTTTCTAAGAACCAATGTCTTTTTGCTAATTGAGTTATTTCCAATGTGCCTTAATTGTTTTAGGACCTAAGTTAGAAATTTAAATTGTTGTAAGGCATTTGTACAATAGTTCAGTTCCTATAAGACCCCATCATCCCTTTTTAGTTCAATTCAGCTTCTTTGAATTATTATATCGTTAACTATAATTAGTTATAATACAGTGGACATAATGTAGTTTGCCCACCCATGTTTATGACAAAGCCATCTTTTTAATTTGCAAAACTATCCAATTATCCATTGTTTTGGATGAGTGTACAAAGAAATCATAAAAATTTCTTGTCTTATATTTTGTCCTCTATTTCGAAGCGTCAAAGAATCTGATATTATGTCATTTGCAGAAATGCTTGCAGTTGAAAATTCTTCAAAAGCATTAAATTCATCAAACCAAGGTAGTTTGAAAAGGTATGTTATTTTTCTACATTGTGATTAACATATTTGGTTGAAAGAGATCTTTAGTTTAATTGTGAAAATTCGTGATAAGTGTGCTTCATTAAATCCATCAAGTTGTAAACAAGTAGTTATTAGCACAAGATTCTAAAGGCAAAATAAATTGTTGGTTTTGTTTTATGATCTAGCACGAAAAATAACTAATATGTAGAGTTGTCAAAACTGGCCACCCAGTCCGACCCGGTCCGGCCCACCATGGCTTGGTCACTTAATGAGCCAACTCAACCCAGTTCATTTATTAACGAAGCAGAAAAATTCGAACCTGTCCCGACCCACCACGGGTTGGGTAAACGGAGTTGAATCCTAGCCTACTTAATTACAATTTTTTAAAAATAAAATAAAAATTATAAACTTTCTATAATTTAAATCTAAACAAATTTCACTTCCAAATTTCACTCCTAACATGGATGTTTAATTAATTTTGAAAATAAGGAACTTAAATATTTCATGCAAAAAAAAATATAATAAATATCTTTTTTATAAAATTAAAATTAAATTTTAATAAAATAAAATTAGGTAGGTGAGTTGGCCCGGTGGGCCAACCTGACGCACCACGGGTTCAACCCGCATGAGCCGGATTTAAATGAGCCGGTTGAAATATGACCCGCATAAAAAAATACAATTTTTTCGAACTCAACCCGACCTGAACCCATGGTGGGCCGGGTTGGCCCGCGGGTTGTGACCCATTTTGACAGCTCTACTAATATGCATGAAAACAACTATAGGTACATGTAGGTTTAGTCTTATGTTTTCCTATATTTTTTTTTGCATTATATATTGTTCCATGTTTTTTCTTAAATTTCATCTAGGAAATTTTGTTTCTTAAATAAACTAACGCTATAAACGAGGCTAAAAATGGAAGGTTTGGGTACATAGTGCTTTATATCTCGCTAGCTTTAATGTTTTGAGGTTGACATCTGTTTTTCTAATGTTAAAGAAAAAGATGGAAGAAATGCCACGAGAATTAATTTGTTCTTCTGCTGTAAGGTAATTGTCAAAATTCATGAGCTCAATTTTTTTTAATTGATGATACCATTTTGACTTGAGATTTAGCAATTTTTCTAAAAGAAAGCAACAATGTAGATATGAACACTAGTAAAAAACAATATTTAATCTCGCGAAGTAGGCTTCGGTTTAGGAGAAACCAAAGTCTATCAGAACGAGGTGGCATTTTTGTAGTTTAGTCGATAACTGATAGGCCCACGTTCCTATTCTCTTTGTTCAACCCCTACAGCTTCAATTCATTCAAAACCATTGTGGAAAGCGGATTATGCCTCGGTTAGCAGCGAATCGAAGCATATAAGTTGGAAAAAATATCAAAAATGTCATTTGAGAATTTTTTTTTATTTTTTTCTAAGGCGCATATGTATTAATTGCTTGGTTAACCGAGGCATATATGGATTTATTGCCTCATTTAATGGTAGAACCGAGGTAGTATCTCTCTTGATAAGTTCCCCAAAGTTAGAAATTTTTCCCCTATTGTTCATTTTCTTCTTCCTCGCGCTCTTGCTTCTTCATCTTGGCGCAACTTCTCTAGAGCAACCCTCTATTTTCTTCGTTGCTTCATTTTCTCCGTTGCTCAATTTCTTTCTATTGCTACACCGCCTTCCATTGCTTATGCCTTCATTACTCGCGCGTTGGTGCTCCGTTTGACTCATCGACGCCGCTGCCCCGGCCTTGGTGCATGTTTCTGTTTTACCTTGCTTGCAAAACTAACAAACTTAACAATCCCAAAGTTTCTCAAGCAAGTTTGTAGGAGTTTATGTTTTATGTTAATTGTTTTTATGAAAAACATTAAAAAAAAGTACTTAATTGACTATTCATAAGTTCAAATAACATACATTAATCATATGGGAATATTTGTTCACATGCCTCGTCTAAATGTTACTCATCTCGAGAATAATATTTATTAATCTCACTCTTAAACTATATAAATACTCAGTGATATCACTCTTAAACTATTAAAATACAGGATCACACTTAATAAATTTAATGTTAACCCTACCATGGTTAGACAAATAGTGAGTAAAACAATTACAAATCTAATAATATTTTTTCTTTTTTTAAAACTATGGATGGACTTAATATTGAATGTTTAAAGTAACTAATTTGGCTCTAAACTATTTACTTAAAATATGCTTTTTCTTCCAAAATTGAGAAGTGAATTTTGTTTGAAAACAGGTAGGCTTCGTTTTTACACTAAGAGGGGTGTGAATTGGTGATGTTTCAAAAACAAAATCTTTTCGCAATCTTTTATCAAAAGTACAAAGTTTTTTAAACTTTGTTGAAATGCAAGTAATGAAAATTTATATGCAGCGGAAAAACATAATTGACTGCGTAAAAAGTAAAGTCGACTGGAATTAAAGAGTGTAGGGATAGAGAAAATCAAACGTTGATTTTTATACTGCTTCGGCCAACAATGCCTACATCCAGTTTCCTTCCAACCTAGGAAGCGAATGCACTATCATGGTTGCGGTTTTTACAACAAGGAATTTATAGAAGACCTCCACGTCAAAAATATAAATCTCCTTTCTAACCCAAAACCAAAATATAGCTACAATAACAAAAACCAGACTTGCAGCAAGAATCCCCTCTCCTGCAATTTGAACACCACATCGAACAATCCTCAACGTGAAACCCATGTTGAGATTATTGACAACACAAACTCTATATCAAAATGGTTTTTGATGATTGATAACGGTCTAAAAACCGTTATTTTCATGCTTAAATTTGATAGTAAAACACACCATTTATGGCTTAGAATGAGCTTTAAATCAAGTAAAACACTTAGTTGAGTCTTGTGATAGTCAAAAGTTGGTTTTAGAGATATTATGCTTGTTTTACATTGTTTTGCAGGGTTTTTAGATGAATGAAAGATGAAAGTGAAGTAAGGTGGACTTAGACCCATGAAAGAAGGAGAAAAATGATGAAAAGAAGGGTCAAGTAAGCTACTGAGCGCCAGAATGGTCCACTAAGTGCTCAGAGTGATTAGAGGAAAACCGCTTAGCGGCAAAATTAATCGCTGAGCAGTCAAAGCGGCAAGAGGGAAACCGTTGAGCGGTGAACTTAGGTGCCTGGGCGGTTGTCTGTTTTTATTAGCTAGATTCTATAACCTTTTTGTTATCTTTTTGGGCTTATATATAGCCCCAGTGCGAATCAAAAGGGGATTCTTTTGGTATAGAGAAACATCCAGAGCTATTCCATAAACCTTGGAGGAGGTTCCTTGGATGCTTAGGCTCCAATTTACCAAGTTTAGGGTTATTTCTTCCATTCTTTCATCATATTTCATCTAGTTTCACCATGACAATGGTGAACTAAACCCTTTGTTGTTGGGGAACAATGTAATCTTTTGAAACTCTCATATATTCAAATTCTTATTTATTTCATATGCTTGTCATATACTTGTTTATCAATTGTTAGGTTCTCATCTTTGCTTAATGCTTTTATTGTTTAACTCATTCATTAAAAGTTGTTTGTCTTTACGTTATGAGGACGTACGGTAATGTCATGAACTGGAGAGAAATTCCTTGATTATGCTAATATCGCCTAGGGATAGGGGTAGGACGGTCAATTGTATTTGCTTCCGATCGCATTGCATTTTTGGTTACTAGGGGAGGCTAGGGATAGCAAGCCGATAATTAATAATAGGCTTTTTTCACCAAGGGATTGGGTTAAGGGTAGGCTAGAAAGTTTGCAAGGCAATTGGATAAATAAGTGAAGTAAATAAGAAGAGTAGATATATGCGAGTGGATAAGATGAAATTGTAAACCCCAACAACACCATTCATCCATAGTTTTTCAAAGCCAATTAAATCAACTGCATTTGCATGTTTATTTTTGTTCTTTGCATACAAACACCAACTTAATTCTTTTCTCAAGTCTTACGCGATTTGTTTACATGAAAAGTAAGGCCTAAGAGTCCTTTGGGAAGAATGATATTGGGTTTACCAATTATATTACTTGATAACGATCTAGTACACTTGCTAGTGGCTTAACAATGATGACAACACACTGCTTAATAACAGTACATATGTTTCAAGTTTACATGTTCAGCTGATATATCAAACTGATTTGAAAAATGCTTTTGTTGAACATGTTGTGTTGATTTGCAATATGTGTTCCTATGATTGAATATGTGTTATATGCATGGAACATGCTTGTATTGAAATGTGTGATAAAATGATTTTGATTAATTCTGCACATTTCTGAAGAAAAGCTCACAAGCACTTTTATGAACTTATATTTGTTGTGACAAAGGTCTGGTTCAGTCGAATACACTGGAAATGGATTCGAGTAAGCTAAAATCTCTGTCACCCTAGGCTAGAGCAATCCAAGTGGCCTCCTCTAGCCACCTTCCTCCAAGAGTTGGCCCAACCTATCTTAGAGAACCTTAAGCACTTCATCCTTCACCATTAAACACACCCAAAACCGTGAGTCCTCTGTCTTCATCCACCATCATTCCGCCAACCATCATCAAAACCATGAGCATCTTGAGTACTTGGCTTGGTTGCTTCTAGATTTGGCTTGTCCTAGCTAGAGTTTTGCCATCATTTGGTATCAAGAGCCTTGGTTCTTCAAAGAGATAAGTTTCTTGGTTTTGATCCTTTGCTATTTCCTTTTTGTTTATTGTTTTCCTTACTTGTCTTGTTGTGTTGTTTGTTTTTCATCTATCATTTTTTTTCTGGTAGTAAACTGGGACAATTTTTAAACTTAAACTGCATCTAGTCCAATTGTCCAAAAAATACTTAAAAATACTCTAAAGAAATCCCTTTGAGTCTAGTTTCAAAAAAAAAATCAATTCATTTGGACTTCTTTTGAGAAAGTTATGAGTAAAACACTGAGCAAAGGTCAATGCTGCCAGAATGCTGTCATTAGCGTTTTCCATGTTATCTTTTGTTAGTTTTGGTTACTGTTTTGTGCCTTTTCTTTTTGGAGTCATTCCTTACTGTTTTTTTTGGGTCTTTCATTGATTTATATTTCGTGCATTTCATTGATTGAGTCATTTTAATTTTTTAATCCTTCTATGTTTGTCTAGAGTCATGTTAGTTCTTTTCTTGTCAATTTTCTCTAAGAACTTTGAAAAATCATCAAAAAAAAATATATAAGATAGTTTACAAAACTGCATCATATACAACTATTTGAGGGTCTTATCTTTGATGTTTTGGGTTCATACTTGCCATTAGATCATTGGCAAGCTCTTAAAAAAAATTTCCCTATTGATGTTTCTAGTTTTCAATTCCATTTTTGATTCTAGTAGGATTCTCTTCTATTTTGTGTTTCTTGTCTTTGTGGGTTTTAAAACGCATAAATCACCTCTGTTCCAAATGTGTGGTGGTCTTATTTTGCACCATAAAAGAGTGGAAAAAGAAGTGCTAAAAGCTTTTAAGCGAAAGGCCTCAAAAGAGTACCAAAAGAGAGCCTAAAAAGTGTTGAAAAATATTGTGCTTAGACCACTACCATTGTTTTTGTGCAATCTATTTTGGAACGTGTTTTGGTCACTGTTTTGGGTTTTTACCTTCACTTTCCAGTGGCTAAAAGTCTTGGCTATGATGTTAAAAGAGTGGCCTTAGTGTCCCATTTGCTCAAAGATGCCAAAAGACAATAACCACCCACTTTTCTTCTAGTAGTTGTTGTTTTGTGAATCTATTCTAGCACCTTTCATTAGCATTTCTTTTGAGTGCTAACCTTTCTTTCTTAACCTTTAATTTCTTGCTTGTCTTCTTGGATTTCTTAGTTTTGTCATAATTAAATTCCTTTTGCAAAACCTTTCTTGTTTTCGGACTTTTTTATTACTTTTATCCCTTGTTTCTTCTTGCACAATTTCGGCTTTGGTTACTTTGTGTGGTGTAGGCTTTTTTTGTGAGGTGATCAAATATCTTAGAGGTAGCCTTCTAGGTGGTGGAGACCCACAGGGAGCTTAAAGTCTAGAGTGGTAGCGAAAAGAAAGGAGAGAAACACCTTGGGAGGTAGCTTTGATTTGGTTGTAATTTTTGGTTTTGTAATCTTTCTTTCTTTTTTTTTTCTCTCTTCTAACTCACGGCCTTGTTAGGTGTCTTGGGGGAGTCTTTAGTGCTCAATCCCATCTCTTAACAAGAACCTTTATTTTTTAATAAATTTCGTTTTTAGTTGGTTGTTTGGAGGAACCAAAGTTCTTCTAACTTAATCATTAGGCCGCATAGCTAATTTATTTGCTTTCTTTAATTGTGATACCTTAGTGTGTGTCAAATTTAATTTCAACTTTAGTTCCCTTTGAGAAATTTGGTTCAAGAGTGCCTAAGGTAAACTTTGGCTAGGAAAGGTTTGGTATTTAAGAAATCCATTGTGATTCACCTCCCTTTCCTGGAAGTGAACTTGGGTGTCTTTTGCCTCCTTAAATCTCTTAAGGAACTTTCTTTGAAATTTAAGTATTTTGTTTGTTGCATTGCATCTTTTTGAAAACCTTTAAGGATGTCTAAGACTAATTCCTTTGAAATCGGAAGTGACTCTAGTGAAGATGTAAAACCCACTTTGAAAAATTTAGCAAAAAAGCTAAAGTCACTTAAAATTTGGCAAAGGCAAGAAACTCTTCTCAAAGAAAAAGAAAGAATTGAAAGAGAAAAGTATCTTGCTAAGCTGGAAGAAGAACTTAGAGTCCTTAATGAGAAACAACAAAAAGCCCAAGAGGAAATAAAGAGAAGTATGAGTCATACAAGGTGGAGTTCTAAAACTCTAACTCAACTCATACATCATGAGGTAGATAGTAGGCTTGCAAACCAATACTATCAACCTCACCCACATAGAATTCATGATAGAGAGCACACTCCAAGAGAGGTTAGAGTAGACCTCCCCTATTTCCATGGTAAAGAAGATGTTGAGGCATACTTAGATTGGGAGATGAAAGTTGAACAACTCTTTGAGTGTCATCAAGTGAGTGAGGAGAGAAAGGTCACATTNGCCACNTTGAGTTTCCANGGGAATGCCATGTATTGGTGGACCTCCCTTGTGAGAGAGAGAAGACTCTCTAATTTTCCCCAAGTCACCTATTGGAATGACTTGAAAAGTGCCATGAGAAGAAGGCACAATCCCTCATACTATCAAAGGGAGGTAATGGACAAACTCCAAAGGCTCCAACAAAGAGACATGAGTATAGAGAGCTATAAGCAAAAGATGGAGCTCTACATGTTGAGGGCAGGAATTAGGGAGGAAGAAGAGACCACCATCTCTAGGTTTCTAAGTGGTATTAATCTTGAGATTAGGGATAGAGTGGAATTGTTGCCCTACCAAGACTTAAATGACTTGGTACAAATTTGCATTACGGTAGAGCAACAACTCTTAAGAAAAGGTTTGAAAGCTTTCCACTCTAACTCTAGTGTTAAGAAAGACTACAAGAGGAAGGGTAAGCAAGTGGTAGAAGATGAACCCTTTAGAAATCTAGGGAGGGAGAAGAGAGAAGAGAAAGAAAAAGAGAGGCCAAGGGTGGGAACATCATATCACACTCACACTAGTGAAATTAAGTGTTTCAACTGTCTTGGTATAGGTCACATTGCATCAGAATGCCCCACCAAAAAGACCATGATCTTAAGGGGTATTCATTTATATAGTAGCCAAGATGAGGAAAGTGAGAGTGAGAGTGAGAGAAATGGTGCAAAGAAAGAAGAAGAAATCCCAAGTGAGGATGCCCATCCTTGTGAGCGAGAACTTCTTATGATAAGAAGGCTTCTCCATAATCAACCTAGTTCACAAGAGCACACACAAAAAGATAACATCTTCCACACTAGATGTAAAATCTTAGACAAAACATGTTCCCTTATTGTGGATAGTGGCTCATGTTAAAATTCTTGTAGCACTAGGTTGGTTAAAAAGCTTGGATTAGCTACTTTTCCTCATCCTCAATCTAATAAACTTCAATGGATCAATGAGGACAAGGAATTGGAAGTTAATCAACAAGTGATGGTCAAGCTTTAGATAGGGAATTATGAAGATAGTGTGCTATGTGATATAGTACCTATGGATGCTTGTCACATTTTATTGGGAAGGCCTTGGCTTTTTTATAGAGAATCTCTTCATAATGGCCACACCAATAAAATAACCATCACTCGCAATAAAAAGAAATTTGTACTTCATCCTCTCACACTTTCTCAAGTGGAAGAGGATCAAGCACAAATGACAAAGAAAAGAGAAAAAGAGAGAGAAGTAGAAGAAGGTAAAAAGAAAATAAAGACACCTTTTTGTTCTAAGTGTCAAAGCATTGTGCACATGTCTCATGAATGCCCCAACAAGAAAATTATGATGTTAAGGGCCAAAAGCTTGAGTAAAAGTGTAAAGGTCTCCTTGTCATCTTCCTCTAAAAGCATGGCAAGAAAAGACCCAAAGCATCATTGTGTGGAAAATAAAATTTTCAAGAAAAATGCTCCTACTTTCCAAGACCTTAATCATTCACTTGATTTAAGGTGTATCATTATTGGGAGCTACATCCTTCACATACTCACTATTATAANACTTGTTCTAACTTGTGTTATAAAATGGGTATTTGACCCTGGTGGAAAACTAAGGAAGAATTGAAGATTATGAAGAAAAGGAAGTTGCCTTTAGTCCATGTTCCATGTTGAAGATTTGAGGAAAATCCTTTTCGAGAGGGAGGGTATGATGGCATACCCCTTGCCATGACCTAGCACATTCATGAAGAGTTGGAGACATCTATGGAAGATGGACCTATACTCTTTCTCTTAGGCCATCTAAAGCCATCATGAAGATTTAGAAGAGTTAGAATAATTTTGGGCCTTGTATTTTGGGCCAAGTAGTTTGGATTTTATTTGGGCTTTGTATTATGGGCCAAGTAGTCTAGATTTTATTTGCGCTTTGTATTATGGGCCAAGCAGTCTAGATTTTATTTGGGCTTTGTATTGTGGGCCTAGTAGTATGGGATTTCAATTGGGCCTTGTATTTTGGGCCAAGTAGAATAGGATTTTGACCAAACAAGTCAACAAAGGGTCAAGGCCCAAAGTTGACTATGCTTAGCAGACCGCCCGGCGTCAAATAGGGCCACCCGGCGGTATGCATCAGCTTTAATACCGCTCGGCGGTTAAGGCGACCACCGGGCGGTTAAGGCGACCGCCGGGCGGTTAAGGCGACCGCCGGGCGTTTAAGGCGACCGCCGGGCGGTTAAGGCGACCGCCCGGCGGTTAAGGCGACCGCCCGGCGGTTAAGGCGACCGCCCGGCGGTGCGAGAGGGTTTTCTCAAAAATACCACCAAAACAACCCTAATCTCCACTCAAACACTACTTACCACCATGTAAACCAAATTCAAGCAACTTAATCGGTCAAAACAATTCCTAATTCAACAATTCATGCAAGGAATTCCAAAACCCTAATTTGCCATGTTCCTAAGCATGTTCATCATTAATTTCAAAATTAGAAACTAAAGAATGAAATTACACAACTTACTTGAGTGGAGATGCGAAATGCTTGCAAAAATTCCTTCAATTGATGATGAAAAACTCTTAATGCACAACTCGCACATAAAACCCCCAAATTTTAAGCAAGAAACTAAATTTTTGTGAGTGGGTTGTGAGAAAGTGTAGAAAAATCCCTTTATAACCCTTTTGAAGGTGCAAATCTAGTGCAGAAATCCAAGGAGACCGCCAGGCGAAATTCAAAGGTACGGATCAAAGTGCAGAGAACCTAAAACCAGCCAGCTTTTATGGAGCTCGGGTTTGGGTTCTCGCCGCCACCGCCCGGCGGCAAAGTTGCACCGCCTAGCGGTGAGCAGAGATTTTCCCTACACCTTTTTCTTGCTTGCCTTTATGCGAATTCTCCTAGTAACACCTGATCTTTGCCCTAAATTTTTCAATTTCAAGATTTTCCTCACTCAAATGCACATGCAAACCTATAATGTATTAAGACAAAATTTGGAAAATAACTAACAAACACAAAAATTGAAATTGCTTTACAACAATTGGGATAGCCCCAACAAACACCCATCAGTAGGTGTTGAATTTCTTCTTGCTTGGTATTCTCTTCTTCTTCTTCTTTCTGCTAAATCTCTTCAAAAAGTTGATCGAACCAAGCACATGTTTCCATGCATCAATCATAGGAACTTTAATCTCCAATTTCTTGAAGATCTCCATGAAGTACTTGAACCTATTTTCCTTCCTACGATTTTTCTTCTTATGAGGAGTGAATTTTTTATGTGATCTTTTCTTCTTTCCCCTCTTCCTCTTTTTCTCAACCTTCTTCCTCAACTTTCTCTTTTTCTCATTTCTTCTTTTCTTCTTTATTTTCGCATATCTTCTCTTTTTTTCTTTTTTCTTAACCACTGCTTTTTCTCCCTCATCATCTTTATCTTCCTTAACCAACTCTTCTGTTTCTTCTTCTTTTAAATCTCTCTCTATCTCTTCTTCCTCGATCTTTTCCTCCTTGACAACCTTATCATTTTTAGAGATAGTGGCTTGATATTCTTCTTCAAGGTTAGCTTCAGTATTATCCCATATAATACCAAAAGACATTAATATGCAAGAGTGTTGTTCCTGCAATAAACGTTCTTCTGCTTCCCCCAACGTTTCTTTTGGCAAGGAGAATAGTTTCTGCTGTAAAACTCGTTCAGCTTCTCCCAATGTTTCTTTTGGCACAGAGGAGAGTTCCTGCCATAAACGTTGCTTAGCTTCCCCCAACGTTTCTGTTGGCCTAGAGAGTTGTTGCTTAACATCTCGCCCATTCTGGCTTTGATTCAAGTTTGAATGAGGTACCCACCAGTGGTTGAAATTATTTTGGTAGAATTGAGTGCCCACATAATCAAATTCTTGTCTAAACTGCATTCTGCAAACATTAGGCACAAAACCCAAGAAAACATTTATTAGAATAAAAATAAAAATAAAAATAAACATAAAATCAAGTCAAATTCATTCAATCCACATTACTTGAAAAAGTAAAGCTCGAGTCCCCGACAACGACGCCAAAAACTTGTTAACGGATTGGCAAGCGTACCAAATCGTTCAAGTAATAATAAAATGGTAAGTCCAAGTATCGTTTCCCAAGAGACTCGAAAGGCCTTATCGTTCATGTGAATTAAGATTGTAAGACTTGAAAATAAAAATTAATTAATTGGGTATGAGAACAAAATATAAACATGCAAAAGAGA
>NC_028358.1:36310470-36312087 GCF_000741045.1 Vigna radiata var. radiata
GTAAGTGCACTTCCTTCCACCACCCATCAGTAGGTGTACCTTCCGGATATCCTTCAGTAGATACCTATATCTTCTAACATCCCCCAGTAGATGCTATCCCAGTAGCACTCATCAATAAATGCTAATCTTTCTAATCTTCATTGGCATCCATCAGTAAATGCCATATCACCTAACATTCATCAGTAGATGTTGTAGAAGCATCCATTAGTAGATGCTATCATCACTGCCATCAGAAGCAGCACACAACGCAAAAAATAAATAAAATAAAATAAAATAAAATAAAACCAAATCAAATAAAATCAAATAAAATCAAAAAATCAAAAAATAAAAAAAAAATAAAATAAAATAAAAATAAAATAAAATAAAATAAAATAAAATNAAAACGAAATTGAAGATAAAAAATTCAGAAACTGGGTTGCCTCCCAACAAGCACTCTTTTAACGTCATTAGCTTGACCCGGTAAAGCCCAAACACCCATCAGTAGGTGTTGAAATTTTATGTTGATGTTCCTCCTTCCTTCATGACACCAACAACATCTCGAAAATTTCCTTTGTTACCAACTGTAAGAGCTCTGTTTGCATTAATAGTCTTGACAATCCATAACCTAATTTTGAATTTCATTGATGTGCTAGGTTAGGGTTTGTCACTTTTCACATCAGGGTGTTGGAGAGTCAATTCTCCTTCCTTATCTGCCTCCTGATGATCTTGTGCTCCTAGTACCAAAAATTTTATCCTGCATACAATAAAGAACACTGCACTAGAGCACAGAATTAGCCCCAAAAAAAAATAAAACAAAAATAACAAATAAAAATAAAAAAATAAAAATAGTAAAAGATAAATTTTATTTTTATTTATATTTGTTTTTTTTCGTTTTTTTTTAAAAAAGATAAAGAAAGAAAGAAAGAAAATAAAATAAAATAAAATAAAAAAGATAAAAAGAAAAATAAATAAAAAGATAGAAAAGTTGAAAGATGGAAAGATAAGGAGAAGAATGAGGAAAAGAATGTGAAGAAGAATAAACAGAAGAATAAAGAAAGATATTATTTTATTTTATTTTCGTTTTTTTTTTCAAATAAAAACAAAAAGATAAAAAAAATAAAATAAAATAAAATAAAATCAAATCAAATATAATCAAATAGAATCAAATCAAATCAAATCAAATCCAATCAAATTAAATCAAATCAAATCAAATAAAATCAAATTAAATGAAACAAAATAAGATAAAATCAAATCAAATCAAATAAGACAAATAAAATAAAAAGAAAGTCTAATTGATCAAGAATCACACACATAGAATAGTTCTACCATGAGTCCCTGGCAACGGCGCCAAAAACTTGTTGACAAATTGGCAAGTGTACCAAATCGTTCAAGTAATAAAAAATGGTAAGTCCAAGTGTCGTTTTCCCAAGAGACTCACGGCACTAAACTGTTGTGCTTTTGCTTAACCAATCAACACTATAAAAACAATATTTTGAAATTTTTAAATATAAAGTACGGAAAAATAAACATGAATGCAATTTGATCAATTGAGGTTAAACACAAAATTGGATGGATGGATGAAGATTAGAATATGAGATGAATATGTTGTTGGGGTTAGATTTCACCTAATCACTCTCA
>NC_028358.1:36312942-36316050 GCF_000741045.1 Vigna radiata var. radiata
CCAACAACAATAGGGTTTAGTTCACCATTGTCATGGTGAATCTAGATGAAAAATTGATGAAGGATGGAAAAGCAAACCCTAGATAAGAAGAAATGGAGCCTAAGCATCCAACAGATCCTCTTCAGAGAGTGAAATTAGGTCTGGCTGCCACCTTCTGTCAAAAGAATGAGATTGAAATCGCAACAGGGCTATTTACAGGTGACGAGCGTCACAGAAAACAGGCCCAAGCCCAGCAAAGAACCGCCCGACGTCACACTTGTTACGCCTGGCAGTTTCCCTCAAGCCGCGCTATCGCCCGGCGGCAGGGGTCTACCGCCCGACGGTTTGCCTCTAATCGCAAATCCACCTAGCTGCACCGCTTAGTGCCACTCCTCGCACTGGACCGCCCAGCGGTGTAATTTGCCGTCGGGCAGTACGTCGACTCTTCATTTCTTCATTTTTCTACCCTTTTCTTGAGTCTAAGACCTTCATCTTCAACTCCATTCTTCACTTTCTTAAAAACGGTACAAAACAATGCAAAAAAGCATAATATCGCTAAAAATAGCTTTTGACTCTCTACAGACTCATTTATTGAGTTTTGCTTGATTCTAAGCTCATTCTAAGCAGTAAAGGGAGTAATTTGGTCTAAAATGACATATGAAAATAACTGTTTTTCAACCTTCATCACCTTGTCCTCCAACCTTAGCCAAAATGTTGACCCCTTGGTCAACGCACCCATTTTGGACATCCAAGCATAGTCAACTTTGTGGCTTGACCTTTTTTGACTTGTTTGGTCAAAATCCTATTCTACTTGGCCCAAAATACAAGGCCCAATTGAAATCCTATACTACTAGGCCCACAATACAAATCCCAAACAAAATCTAGACTACTTGGCCCATAATACAAAGCCTAAATAAAATCTAGACTACTTGATTTTGCACTTAAATTTGATACTAAAAACACCCTTTATGACTTAGAATTAGCTTGAAATCATGCAATTTTATTTTAGGTTATGAATAAGAGAGTCAAA
This sequence comes from Vigna radiata var. radiata, assembly GCF_000741045.1. NCBI lineage: Eukaryota > Viridiplantae > Streptophyta > Magnoliopsida > Fabales > Fabaceae > Vigna > Vigna radiata. The sequence continues at coordinate 36,313,952 of NC_028358.1, forward strand.
AGTGGTTTTCTTGGTTTTATGCTTGGTTTTCCTAGGATTTGGCAGGTTTTATATGGAATTGAATGAAGGAAGTTGAAGTAAAGAGGAGTTGGACTCAAGAGAAGGTGGAAAAGTGAAGAAAAGAGGAAACGCAGCCACCGCTCAACGCTAACATAGTGCTGAGCGCAAGTTTCGTAGGAGGATTCTTTGTCAAACGCTTAAGCGCCAACGTTGAGGGTTGAATTTGAGTATCGCACCCACCTCTAAGCGCCAACCTACCACTGAGCGCTGGTTTCTTCAGTGTTTTCTCTTCCAAATGCCTGGGTGTCAACACTCAGCTTTGTCCTTAAGTGTCGTACCCACCACTGTGGGCCTAGGCTAAAATTCTGTTATTTTTCTGTGCTATATATTGACTTGGATGAGGATTTTGGATGTGGGAGCTCCAATCTATCTAATATAGGGTTTATCATTTCATTCTTTTCATTATTTTCATCTAGTTTCACCATGATTATGGGGAACTAAACCTTCATTGTTATTGGGGAAACAATGTAATCCTATTGAAACTCTTATATATTGAATTATTGCTTTATTCATATGCTTTCATTTATTAATTGTTAGGATTTTTCCTCCATTATCTTTGCAATGCTTTCTTTAAGACATTATTCAATAGCATGATCTTTGATTTTATCTATATGGACACATGTGGGTAGATCTAAACATGAGGATTTCTCTCGGGAGCAATATTACCTAGACATAGGAATAGGAGGAACGATTGCCTTAATCTTCTATGTGAATTATGTAATGCATTATTAATTGCTAGGTAGACAAGACATTCTAAACTAGTAATTAGGAGGAGACTCTTTTAACCAAGACATTGGGATTAGGGTAAATTAGAAAGTGGCATTAACATTAATGAAAAACTAGAATAAAGTAGAATTCATAAATATATGAGAGTGGATTAGGATAAGTCAGAAACCCCAACAACATAATTCATCCATATCATTTAACTGCGTTATATCTTTTGTTCAATTGATCAATCTTTGCATGTTCATGTTTAATTTTCGTTTTTGCATTATAAACCCTAATTTTCGTTATTCAAGTCTTAAATAATCAATAAATCACATGAAAGTCTAGGCCTATGAGTCTCTAGGGAAACGATACTTGGTCTTACCACTTATTATTACTTTATACGATTCGGTACACTTGTCAGAGTCATAACAACATTCAACCATGTTTGAATGTTTGTAGTCTTGATTTAAACAAATTGATATTCTTTGTCATCTAAGAATGAATGATCGTCTTTCTACGCTCACAGATTTATGCTCCGAATGTATGTGTTGTGATAGAAGCATCCTCCACGTTGAGATGGAAGAGACTTCTCGATCAGGTGTGGCAGCGGGAATTGGAGAACAGTTGCAGTGGATGAATCGCACGGAAGGTGTTTGATAAAAGGTTTGGCAGTGTTTGGAAGGTGATGTAGTGAAGAAACTAGCTCAGATGGCTTTCCAAAAGGGAAAGGAGCTAGAAGTAAACAAGCTAAAGAAGCTTAAGCAATGAACTTGAAGAAATGTGGCTGGATTTCAGCAGCAATTCACTATCTCAATTCAAGTTCCTATTTACACATGAGGAAACTCTCTTTTATAGAATAAGAGAGGCTATGAATCTTGCTAGGGAAGCTACTAAGATTTTACAAAGCATGTGCAGCCGAAGCTTTGATCCACGTGTGTTTCAATTCCCATGAGAAACCCATTTATCACGTGGAAAGCGTGGAGAATGTGCTGCAACAAGGGGAAGCCACGGTTGGCTGTTTTGCACATGGAAAATGTGGAAAACGTGGTAGCTGGATTGTAGAAAACATGCTTCAAATCAGCTACACGGTTGGCTGCACAATGCACTCCTACTTGCTTCCTTTGTGCTTCCTTGATTGGCAATCTTCCTAGGATGTGTAGTTTCCTACTTTTATTTGTATCCTACAAAACAATGTAAATGGATTAGAGAATCTATCTAAGACTTAGATAAGGAAAGAGTTTTGGAAATCTTTTATTATACTTCCCTTTCTTTAGTCTTAGTTGTAAGTTGTTACTTCTTGGATGGGAAGTCCCTTTAGGGGTTGCCATCAT
>NC_028358.1:36318485-36349313 GCF_000741045.1 Vigna radiata var. radiata
AATATCAACAAGCAAGAATAAAAGAAAGAATGCAAATGAAAAGAAGGAATGAGACACGGCCCTAAGTGAAAGTGCAAGTGACACTTGGAGCCCCTTGACACACTTTCACACTAAGTTGTGGGAACTAGACTATTACAATGTTTAGTGGTGATCTTGGAATTGCTAGCAAAGCATTTTCCCAAGCCACTCAAGTTTTAAAATTGAAAGAAAATTGCACCCAAATGTTCCATGATATCAAGCCAAAATTACAAGCAAAGATGTTTACAAATGAAGAACCAAGTGTGGTTGCTGTTTCAAGATCAATGTTGTTGTAATATGAACTTTTGCTGCTGAAAAATCATTGCTGGAACNGTGTTCTGGACAGCAAAGCNAGGTGTTCTCAAAGTCCAAGCTTGTAGCCACTTTAACAGGTCTTCCACTCCTTAGTATGCTACCCCTTTGGAGAAGCAATTTAGATGCTAGAACTCCACCACCAATCAAACAAAACCATAACCCGTGAGTGAANAAAATGCTGATACTGCAGCAGATTTTGAAATCAATTTAACATGACAGCAGATTGGAATTCCAATAAAAAGTGATTTCTAATAAACTTTGGGCTGGAAAAAGAGATAGCACCNAAAAGGAACCTAAGATAAGATCTAGAACAGATTAGAAAATCAAGAAAAACTCAAAACAGCAAAGAAATTGAGTGTGCTGAAACTGTTTGATGAAAATGCAAATGTGTTTGTTGAAATGTCTCAAAGAACTGTGGTTTTTCTGTATCAGTTTATTGGAACTGGATTGCAGGGGAATTTTGTTGCTTTTTATGTTTGAATGAGGTTGTATCTATCGGGAAANGTGGTTGAAAACACAAGCCCCTAGCTTTTGCCAATCCAAAGTAATATGNAAATGAGGTAACAGCCAAACAGCACAAGGGTTACTGCAGTAGAAAATTTTGGCAGAAAAATGTGATACAGGCAAGGTGATTTAGAGAAGTAGTGGCTCAAATGCTTAGATGACTCTTCAAACACATCAATATCATCAAATGGAATGTGTGCTAGCAAAGAAACAACCAAGAAAATTTACAGTGCAGAATTTCACTGATAGAGTTGCTATTTTGGCCAAAATTCAATGGTTTAATATGTGATTTTTCACAACAACTGGAAATATACCAAATGAACAGTACACACATCTTCTAAATGGTCAAATGAACCTGTTCTAACTTGAAAACTGGTCNAAAACACAGAATTCACCAAAAGGAGTAGTTCACTTGCAAAAATGCACTAAAATGTGGTGTTTTGGTTCATGTGTTTCGGTTAAATGCATCCAATGACCATATGAACAGTAGAAACAACTTTCAATGCACCAATTATGATTGCTNAATCAAACAAACAGCAGCAAAACACTCAAAAACTCCAAATGACTTATCTACTTGCAATTTTCAAAGATATTTGATGGNGAAATGGTGATTTTAAAGTTTGGCTATCAAAAGGAGAATTCAGCTGTGCACACAACTTTGTATTGGCCAAATAAACTTGTAGCAACAAACCAAATACACAGAATTGGTCAATTACACAAAATCACNATCTAGGTTGCTTTGCAACAAACAACCCGTGAAAAATGCAGCAGAAAAATCTGGACAGCAGCAGGATTGAAAAGAATTACAGAGAATCAACATTAGCTGGATCAAATACAATCAAATTGAACCTAATGATCTAGATCTAGCTTGAGAATACTACAAACTAGCAGATTTACAATGCCTAAGACAGTCAAGAATAACAATCACGGTGAAAAAGATTGATGAAAACAGTGACAGCACTTTGTTTCATGATTTAACGCAACTCATATATGGTTTTTGTATTTGATCGATTAAAACAAGTTGCTACCACTTGAGACATGTGTAATATCACTAAACAAACTTGTCTTAGGGTTTAGAAACAATAAATCTGCACAAAAACAGATTATAGCTATCAAACCAGAATTTCAAAGTTTATGCAGAATTGTGAAAACAGAAACAAGTTTTGGCATGTTTGAGCACATATCACCAAGGCTAGACATTGTCTCACTGCCTTCTAGGTTGATAACTGGCTACACAAGCACTGGAAACTCATTTGAAAACAAAAACATTGCTGGAACAGAATCAAACACTTGATGACAGAATTGAAAACTGCACATAGGCACATGACTTGACAAAACTGGAAAAATGAAATTGAAGTTGGAATTGAACTTAAACAAAGGATTTTCACCGATTAAAATGATCAACAAGCACTAAGGAAAAGTGAAGACACAAGAACAACAGAGAAAACGCAAAACTCAATCGAAACAGAATTGAAAGAAAAAAAAATTCAGAGGCAATGGCAATGTAACAGTACAACACGGAAAACAGAGAAATGGAGTGAAGTGATCACTTAGCTCTTGGTGCGTGGCTGAGATCGGTGCGCTCTGAATACCAAATGATAGAAGCATCCTCCACGTTGAGATGGAAGAGACTTCTCGATCAGGTGTGGCAGCGGGAATTGGAGAACAGTTGCAGTGGATGAATCGCACGGAAGGTGTTTGATAAAAGGTTTGGCAGTGTTTGGAAGGTGATGTAGTGAAGAAACTAGCTCAGATGGCTTTCCAAAAGGGAAAGGAGCTAGAAGTAAACAAGCTAAAGAAGCTTAAGCAATGAACTTGAAGAAATGTGGCTGGATTTCAGCAGCAATTCACTATCTCAATTCAAGTTCCTATTTACACATGAGGAAACTCTCTTTTATAGAATAAGAGAGGCTATGAATCTTGCTAGGGAAGCTACTAAGATTTTACAAAGCATGTGCAGCCGAAGCTTTGATCCACGTGTGTTTCAATTCCCATGAGAAACCCATTTATCACGTGGAAAGCGTGGAGAATGTGCTGCAACAAGGGGAAGCCACGGTTGGCTGTTTTGCACATGGAAAATGTGGAAAACGTGGTAGCTGGATTGTAGAAAACATGCTTCAAATCAGCTACACGGTTGGCTGCACAATGCACTCCTACTTGCTTCCTTTGTGCTTCCTTGATTGGCAATCTTCCTAGGATGTGTAGTTTCCTACTTTTATTTGTATCCTACAAAACAATGTAAATGGATTAGAGAATCTATCTAAGACTTAGATAAGGAAAGAGTTTTGGAAATCTTTTATTATACTTCCCTTTCTTTAGTCTTAGTTGTAAGTTGTTACTTCTTGGATGGGAAGTCCCTTTAGGGGTTGCCATCATGTTGTGTCCAAGAAATGAAACCAAACTCATTTATATAAAAAAATGTAATAGTAACTGTTGAGATTGTTGATAAGGGAAGCACTGGTTTAGCTAACTTTAATCTCACGGTGCTCTAGTTGCTCTGGTTTTTTATGATGACAACACATTATTAATAACACATGTTTTGTTATGTGTTACATATTTTGTTCCTAATTGAATTATATCTTATTAAACATGTTTTGTATTGATCTTGATATATGTATGCACATTTATTGAGCTTATATCTGATACATCATTTATGGTTGCATTACATATGCTTTTTAAGAAGAAAACCACATGCACTTTTATGAACTTATATTGTGTAGCATAACTACAAGTTTTAAGTCAACTTCATTATGAAGCATGTCGATTATAACTAGTGACTATGCACATATTTTAAAAAGCAATGCTATGAGTGATTTGGCATTGAAAAGTTTTTCAAACTGAGTTAATGTGCCTAAGTCGACTACATGCGTAGTGGATCTGACTTAGTTAGTTGATTGTTTGATATTCTGTTATGCTTGTGAACAGTAACGACTATATTTCAAAAGTTAGTTAAAGCATTGATGATAGTCAACTGTATTAAATGCAAAATCAGTTTGTCTGTTGTTGACTGTTATTTTTTTACTTATCTGTTATAACTGTCTAAGGGCAGTCGACTTCATTAGTAGCCTAGTCGACTACAAGAGCGTCTAATTTATAGAAAACTATAAATAGACGTGCCTCAGTTGATCACAGAGACTTTGGATATTCTAACATTTTCATTTGTGATTTATAGATTGTGATCTCTGAGAATTTGCTTCAAGAACTCATCAAGAAGACCGTGGTGATCTATCTTTGAAGAAGAAAGATTTATGAGCTTACTGGATGATCATACCCTACACATTGTGGTGCTTACTTACTGATCAAGATTTCTCTCAATCTTTGTAAAGATTGTTGTTATTGTCTTGTTGGGATTGTAGGGGGTCGTCTCGTGGAGTCTGTACACTTTAAGGATTGTTCAAAGTGGGTTGAAGATGGGATATCTTGTTGCAGATCTTGCTGTGTGTATTGCCTATATTTTGGTTAGAGGGTTAGAAAGGTGTTTTATATTTTTGACGTGGAGGTCTCTATAAAATCCTTATTGTAAAAACCTTGACCATTATAGTGTATTTGCTTCTAGATAATGGAAGGACAATGGATGTAGGCATTGAGGCCGAACTAGTATAAGAACCTGCATTTGAATTCTCTATCCCTACACTTTTAAATTAAGTCGACTTTACTGCTTTCATAGTCAACTTTATATTTTCCGCTGCCCTTAGAATTTTCATTCCCTGCGATTCAAGAAACCTTGTAAAGTTTTATACTTTGTGAAAAAGATTGCGAAAGGACTATGATTTTGAAAACTCGCTAATTCACCCCCCCCCCCTCCTCTTGGTGTTAAAACGAAGCCAACCCTTTTCCAACAATAAAAGTTTTAATCAATTAGGAATTTACTGTCATCAATTAAAACAATAAGCTAACTTTTCTTAACTCGCATAATAACATATTTAACCATGAGTTAAGAACTTCGTTCTTTCATACTTGTATTTTTAGAATTTAAACATGTTTCGAATTTGGGGTTGACGACCCTTACTCAAAGCATTCCAAGTTAAGTTGTCTCTCTCCCTCCTTCTTGTCCAAGTTGTGTGAGTGGGTACTTGTCAAAGGCACTCCGACGCTCAAGTCAGCAATATAACAGCATGGTTAGCACAACAAGTTATGTGTATATTATGCATAATCATCTAAAGTCAAACCTGAGACCTTTATATAATAGTTGTAATAGGCTTTTATACCTTTCACTAGCCTAATGATGACTCAATCACACCTTAATTTGCACTAGGGTTTTAATGATTTATTATCGTTTATAATGTAACCATGTAGTTGACTTGGTGGGTGGTCGGTCAGGTAACCAGAGTGGTGGTCGGCTTGGGTGGTCAGCCAGGTGGTTAGCCTGGTTGTCGGTCTGGTGGTCGACCTGGGGATCGGCCTAGGTGGTGCTCGGGAAACCGTACAGTACACAAGCCCCCCAAGCCTGAGCATGATGTTGATTATGCAAAGGGGGTCTGCATGTGCTACACCTAATAAAGACAGGTTCTCTGGTTGCTTTTTGTCTTAATTCACTTTTTGTTCGTTGATTAAGGTGAGTGGTTGGAAGACTAAAACGGGTCTTGCCTTTAACAGGCAAGCCAAATAGGGTACTGATCTTCGTTAAGCGATATATCATGGAGATCCATGGTCACCAACCTTTGAGAAGGTCGACCAGGATTCCTTTAGTTATGAGTCACAGTCACTGACCTTCGAGAATTTTGGTCGGGATTCCTTTCGCAATGAGTCATGGTCACCAACCTTCAGGATGGTCCGTCGAGATTCCTTTGGTGATGAGCCACAGCCACTGATCTTTGGGAAGGCTGGTCGGGGTTCCTTTGGTGATGACCACGGTCACCGACCTTTGAGAAGGCCGGTCGGGATTCCGTTGTTGATAAGCCACGGTCACCGACCTTCAAGAAGGTCGAGCAGGATTCCTTTGGTGATGAGCCGAGGTCACCGACCTTCGAGAAGGCCGACCGAAATTCCTTTGGTGTTGAGCCATGATCACTGACCTTTGAGAAGGCCGGCCAAGATTCCTTTGTTAATGAGCCACGATCATCGATCTTTGAGAAGGCCAGTCAGGATTCCTTTCCTCATGAGCCACGGTCATCGACCTTTGGGAAGGCCGACCAAGATTGCTTTGAGACCTAGGGTGGCTAAGTTGTTGAGGTCGAATGATTGAGGCTGAATTACTGAGGCTAATTTTCTCGGGCCTTTAAAGCACCACTCACTGGTTCCTTATGGCTACAATGGGGATACTCACTCGGCCCCACGGTGGGCGCCAAAATGTTTTGGGTTTGGGGTTGATTTTCCTTACTCAAAGCACTCTAAGTTAAGTCGTTCGCTCTCCCTCCTTCTTGTCCAAGCTGTATGGGTGGGTACCTGTCAAAGACACTTGGATGCTCAAGTTAGTAATATAACCGAACGGTTAGCACAACAAGTTCTACGTATATTGTGCATAATCATCTAAATTCATACCTGAGACTTTTACATAATAGTTGTAATGGACCTTTACCTTTCACTAGCCTAATGACAAGCCAAGCTCTCCTTAAACTGCATTAGGATTTTAATGAGTTACTATCATATATACTATAACCATGTGGTTGACCTGGTGAGTGATTGGTTGGATGGTTGACCTGGTGAGTAGGTGGTCGACCTAGTAATCGACCAGATGATCAATTTGGTGATCGTTCGGAATGGCCAGTCTAGTGATCAGCCAGATAATCGACCTCATGATCGGTCTGGTGATCGGCCGAGTGGTCAACCTAAAAGTTGACCTTGGTGGTATTAGGAGACCTAATGGTACAATTTATATTTGAAGCATAAAAAATATTTCAGTACTCAACATTTGCCTCTTACACTTATTTCATCCCGGTACTCAGAAGATTTTTCTTTGTACAAGGTTGATTTTTTTAATCATTAATTTCAAATTTTCTAATAAATAATAAATTTTCAAATCAAGTCAGACATCATAGCTAGTAGCAATTAATGATAATAAATTTACTACACACTAGTTGTTGATCATTCATGACATTATTTAATTCTGTTACCGTGTTTGGTAAGTAATAATATATGAACAAGAACGAAGAAAAAGAGGGGAATGTATTAGTTTGGTTGAATGAAAAAGACACGTTTCTAAAATCCTCTTTTTTATTCTTTTGTCTATTCTCAGAAGTCACAAGCTTAAAATTGTAAAATAAATTTCATTAGCAGAAAATGAAATCGTTTTTTTTCAATAACCCTTTTCAAAAAATACGCACATAAACCTCTTTCATTTTTATTTATTAAAATAAAATACACTATATTTAAAAAATACAATTAAATGATTTTTTATTATTAGGGAAGATCAATATGAATTTAAAAGGTGGAGGGTTGATTACCCCTTTCTAAAGTAAAAGTTTTCTCTACTCAAATATAATGGATATAAAAATTTTGTATGATGCTCTTTTTCACTGGGAATGTGTATACCTATTTTTTTCTCATATATACCTATTTAAAATATTAATTAAATAAGTTGTTTTTCAAAAGATAAAAAATAGTAGTAAAGAAAGAAAAATATGATTATTTTTTCATATAACAAGTTTTGCTATTATTGAATGTTGTGTTTAGTATTATTAAATTGAAAATATTTAATTATTGATTGCTAGTCTACAGAACTCATAAAAGTTTACTTGTTTTTTAGGTTGCAATAAATAATTGTATTTCAATTATTAGTGTGTTTTATTTACGAAGTTACAATAGTACATATAATTTGGTTAGTTTTAAAATATTTTTTAAACAATAATCAAAGTTTAAATTACACTGTGTAGGTTAATTTCCTTACTGTTTGTACGTATAAAATAGCTTTCCCTTTTTGAATATAATATGAATTTGTTTGCAACAAAAGTAAATAAAGTTTATATCAGCAAAGCTTTTACTTAATTCAACACACCTTTTTCATACAACTGATCATGGAACATAAACAAAACATGTCACAGTAACATTTGTGCCAAACGATACATATAGCTATTTCTTTGTTGTCTCTTATGAATGCATGATTTTAAATGATAAACCAGATCCACTTAATTTTTCTTCCATAATTTTGGATAATTTTTCTGTCATTGAAGGAGAAAAATAATTTACCCAGCCTCCTATTTCTGCTTTTCGAAAGTAGTGCTTATTCTCAAGGCCATCGTACACGATTCCAGATTTATTCACTTCCAAATCCTTCATCTTCTCAAAACTACATAACCTGATTATGCTTTCAATCACTCCATTGCTTTCTTCTTCTTGAGTGAAAGGAAAATCCAGAAACTCTGCAACTCTTTTCACGTACAAGTTGACATTCTCTTTAATATCTTCATATTTTAGTATCAGAATTTTGTTAGGTCTAACTATGCTCTCCTTCCAGTAACCTAACATATGACTCCACCATGGACCAAACTCAATTATCCCATTGCAATACATTTCAAAAGCTTCCTCTATTGTTAGTGCAGATGAAGAACAATATTGCCTAACTTTATTAAAGAAATGCCATGCTGAAATAAAAGTGTCAAAAGGGTTCCTACAAATATAAATTATCTTACAATTAGAATCTATGATTGACTTAGACAATGAAGGGAATGGAATGTGAGTTCCCAAAAGCCTTGGCTCAGTTGTTGGAAAATGACTATTAGCAGGATACATGAATTCAATATAAGGCACAAGTTGATGAGGATTGGAAGAAAGCAATGGATGGTTATGAATGGAGGAGAAGCATTGGCGATTCACAATGGCAAAAGCAATGGCTTTCAACCATGTTGTACCTGATTTTGGAAAACTAGCAACAATAATATCATTATCTTTTGCTTGAAACTGCTTCTGAAAAATGTTTATCTCTTTCATAAAAGTGGAGGAGCACCAAAATTCTTGAAATAGATACAAATCTGAGGATGCAAAACCCTTCTCTCTCGGAAGGGAGAGAGTTAGTTCATCTTCTTTCTTTGTTTGTCTTTCTTCTGCCATAAAGAAGAATTTTTGAAGGAAAAAAATCAGTAGAAAGTTTGAAGTTTCCTAATGATCAAAGGGAGTAGTTTGCTGGTTGTAGTGGATGATAATTTTGCTCACTAGGGCTACCCTTTTATAACAAAATGTGAGTTGGAGAAATTGCTATAATGTAAAGAAAATGCACAACAATGGAGACATATAAGCGATCACGAAAGATTCCTTTTATTGCACTATGTCATTGGTTGAAAAAATCATAATGGTTTTGACAAAAGCCTTCATTAATTATCAAAGGACAAAAATCTTCAGTAATTACTGAAAGACAAAAGTATTGACTAACACCAACATATACTATTTACGTATCCCACTTCAGGAAATTGCAGCAAATAGAGCTCAATGTACATTTATCTTCATCGTCCAATACAAGAATTTCATAAGAAATTTGTCGTTTTTAACTTATTCTATTGTATGCATTAAATGTCAATTAAATGTCAATTAAAATAATAAATGTATACATTAAATATCAATTAAAATAATAAATGTATACATTAAATGTCAATTAAAATAATAAATGCAAAATATATATATATATATATATATATATATATATATATATATATATATATATATATATATATATATATATATATATATATATATATATATATNTATATATATATATATATATATATATATATATATATATATATATATATATATATATATATATATATATATATATATATATATATATATATATTGTATCCAGGCTACACCATAATATATGCATTCAAGAATGAACTAGTCTACTCCCCTCCTACACTAAGTGAGCTTTACAGTCACATTGATTCAAACATGAATGCCTAACGTATCAACAGTTACCTTCTTGGTGCTATATAAAGATATCTACATCACATGGAACTTCACCCAAACGAATCCAAAGTACCAAAGGTTCTGCAAAAATATGGCATTCAACAGTAAGAATGTTGCATGTGTACAAGTACTATTGCTCCTTTCAATTGATTTTAAAGGCAGTCAAGAAAGCTTGCAATTACCTTATCACACCCAGTCTGTCGATCACGTTCAGTGCTCTTTCTTCGTCAATATCAAAATCAATCACTGGAAGCTTAGACAAAATCCTATCGAAACATGTCACTGGAATCTAATACTCACACTGCCAAAATCCAAGCTTTTACTGTTTCGTCTAACCGGTTTCTTCGTGTTTACATCCTGCAACATGTTTTGCTCATCCAGTCTCAATAATGATAATACTGCATATATCGGCAAAACAAAAAAAATAAAACATAATAACACATGAATAAAGTTCAAAATAATAAGGATTGAGTTAAAAAAAGGTTTAAATAGTTGTTAAACACTGCTACTGAATTTGGCAGCTTTCCTATCTATAAGAACCCCTTTTCAACTTCGAAGTGTTTGGTAGGCTATTAAATTTTCATTCCTATGCATAAAAAATTATGTTTTCCCCTTGGTGCATTTCTTACATATATCAACTAATTCAAACCATTCTCTTTAACAGGAAGTCATGGGTCAAAAGGGGCAAATTGTACCACTTGATCAAACGGCTTGACACATCTTTCCTCATCTTTGCTAAGGTTCTGGTGAAAAGCCACCATTCTGCTGTAACATTTGATTTACTGGTAACAGTTGCAATATAACCATTAGCCTCAACCAAGCTTAATTCATGATCAATATCACAGAAAGATGAGATATTTGGAGGCGGATATGACAAAAGATGAAGATAATGCAGTTGCTCCCCCAAGAATGAGGCCAAGTTTGTTTTATCTTCCCATGTCAGTTTATCTCTTCTGCATAAAACTAAATACATAAGATACAGAGAATTATGTTACTTCAAGAAATAAAAAACTAGAATTGCTACTAATTAACACTAAATGACATGACTTACAATTCTGCAAACATATTCCCTGCACATCGTTTCGTTATCACATATGGCCATATGTTTGAGTTACCAGCTAAGCTACCTGATTCATTCACAAGCATCCCAGCATTCCTATACTCTAACTGTTTCCTGCCCCCAAACCCCAAATGAGAAATAATCAACACTGCATTTCCTACTGGTGATATTGTTTTTCGCAATGATATCAGGTACACCTTTTCCATCCCAACTTAAATTGGTACAAGAATATTTTTCACGAAACGGATACACATGTATCATAATGTTACATTGTATAATAATATTGCAGTTATTCAGATTTTTTAGCTTGTCGCAAAGAATAAATAGGTTAAATTATTAGAAAAAATATTATTATACTTTAAGCAATTTATTTAATTAATTAAAATATTTCGTTTTAATATGTAAATTATAAATATTTTAATTTAAAAATATTTTAAACACTTCGAACCATATATTATCGAAGAAACACTAAAACATTTTATTTATATTTTTCATATAAATAACTTATATAACTTTTCAAATTAAGAAAATGAAACATGAATATTTTTCTTAACTTATTATAAAGATCTAGAAAATAATATTTTAGAAGTGGTAGTGCTTTAAAATTAGTGAAATTTGACTGTTTTAATATTAAAAGGTTTTAATATAAATAGTTTTGTTATCAACAAGTTTTATTATTTTAAAATACATCATCTCTATATAAATCACTTTTCCAAAGATTTTTTACTTCTCACAAGGAGTTCTCATCCTCTGTTCGTCAGATTGAACAATCTGTCGGTATCAAACAATCGGTATGGTAGAGTCCCACAGCGGAACAAAATAGCGGAAAGCGTGTTTTCGATCAAAATCAAGTTACAATGGTCCGTTTTAGAAATTTATTTTCTTAGTAAACTTTTATCGAACAATTGATGTGCAGAAAATGTAAAGAGTGTAGGGAGTAGAAAAATTCACAAAGATAATTTTTATACTGGTTCGAATCAAAAGATTTTACGTCCAGTTGTTAATCACTATAAAAAATGATTAACGTTTTCACTAAAAAACAGTTTCACATATTACAATAAAGTGAATAAAATAGAAAACTAAAACCTTCCTTCAACAAACGAACCAGAAGGAAACTTCCTTCGACAAACGAGCCAAAAGTGGGCAGTAAGCACTTTTCTTCGACAGACGAACCGGAGTAGTGCTGCAAAATTCTTCCTTCGACCAACGAACCAGAAGAAAGCAACTTTGACAACTTGAAGAGAACCGCTCTGACCTTTGACACACGAAGCACGAGCTTCTCTTATTCACAAGACTTGACAAAGTAAAGAATTAACTTTTGAGAACTTCCTTAGATCACACTATAGTCTCTGAAAGCTTAGATAAACCCTCTAAGGGTTTAAGACAATTATATATAGCCTACTGGTCTGAAATTGAAAAGACATATTACAACTGCCAGTGATAATCGATTATTGTTAGTGATATTATTCAAGTCCGTTACAAGGTTTTTCAAAAAGTGATAATCGATTATTCTAGACTTTGGGCAATTCACATAAGGACCAGTGATAATCGATTATTTTGAGTAATAATCGGTTATTCCACAAAGCAAATGATTTTTCAAGAATGCTCTGTTCATCTTTGTGCTCCTTTGCCATTGATAAGTTGATTTATATGAGATGGTATGTTGTTGGGGTTAGATTTCACCAAGTTCCCTCTCATGTATATAAGAATTCTTTTTTATGCACTAATGCCAATGTCCCTCACTAAATCACTTAAACCCGATCCTTCGGTAAATAAGTTTGTCCCTAATTACCAGTTCATACAATTCCTAGCCTTCTTGGTAATAAGATGTGAAGATGAAGAGGTTAAGACGACCAAGAATCATACCCTCATCCATGAGAAATATAACCTTTAGGAGTAATTCAACAAAAACCTTAATTGTAAGAAACCTGTCGGCACTCATGCAATTCATAAATCATGCTAATGAATGAGTTAAACATAGCAAGTATTGAAACAGATGAATTACTCTAACAATTAATGAAAAAGCATATGGAATTAAGAATCGATTCAAATACATGAGAGCTTACAAGGTTACATCATTCCCCACAACAAATAAAAATTAGTTCCCCATTGACATGGAAGAAAGAATGAGAAACAAAGCCTAAGAATTGGTTAAAGAGTGTATTCTATGCTCTTCTCTTCCAAGGATGCATAACCTAGAGCCCCGAGGTCCTTTAAATAGGGTTAGAGGCGTGCCAAAACAGGGTTCGGTCCAAAAGAGTTAAAACGGAGCAGAAACAGGGCCTTATCCACGCAAGGTCGACGCCCAGGTTGTCTAGGAGGACGCTCGGGCAGTCAGAAAGGGTCGTGTAAGGCCCAGGCGCCAAATTTGGACGCCCAGGCTTCGAAGCCCCGTCGCCCGAGCGGCGAAGGCCACCACCTGGGCGGTGGACGTCGATTTTGATCACCCAAGCTTTGGCTCTGGTCGCTCGGGCTTCGTCTTTTCCCTCCTTCAGGTGCCTTTTTATGCCCTTCTGAGCTCCATCTTTTTGGCTTTTCATCTCTACTTCCAATATAACCTCAATCTCTGTCAAAACAAAGGGAATTAGTCATAAAACCATTGAAATCAACCTTAACTCTCTTATTCACACAATTTATTGAAAAAGTATGAGTCCAAGCAAGTTTCTAAGTGAAAAAGGGTGTTTTTAATTAGTATAAAAAATGCATCACAAATAACGGTGTTTTAAACTGTTATCACAACCCCAAACTTAGAACTTTGTGTGTCTTCAAGCAAATAGAATGTAACTCAGTTCTTCAGGACAATCACTACAATGACTCAACCTTTTTCAAAAACCTTTTCTTTCAAGACAAGGAATCACTTATATCAATTCAGCATAAAGATCTCAGTCAAGATTTGAAAATGCCTTAATTCAATTAGAGTCAATGTGATGCTCAAATATTTCCAATAAGTGTTATCCTTAAGAATGATCAATCAACCAAGCAAAGACGCAATCATAAATTCAGAGAACTAACCCTCACCAAGGAAAGTGTTTTACTCAAGCACTCAAAAGTATATTACTCAAGCACTCAAAAGTGTCTCACATATCTCACAGGTGTATACTGTGGTGTTTCACTCTACTATCACAATGTCACACAAATTAATTTTGTCTTTCATTTAACCACAATCAAACATACTCAAAGCACGTTATCATCACAAGGGCTTTTCATGGCTTGTAACTTGGCTAGGCTAAGAAGGAGATTGGTTTTTTTGGTCAACGAAGTTCCTTGAGTTAATAAAGACATTTATGAATTTATCATTCAAGAACAACTTTCTTTCTTTTCCCCAGCTTTCCTTTGCAGTGAGCTCTGTCTTTTCTTTTCAATTTTTTTTCTCACTTTTCTTTTCTTTTGCCTTTTTCTTGCTTTTGTTTTTCAGTTGCTCACTGCCTAGAGAAGTTGGTTATTACTTGGCAACCCCAAACTTGAACCTTTATTAGTACATCATCAAATGTTCTCAACTTAACTCAAGGTAAAGATTTTTCAAAAAGGTTTTCTAAAACATGCATAAGGTTTGAGGTTCAAAGGTTAGAACAACTTGTTCTCTTTTCAGTGGGCAAAAATTATGTGAACGCTAAAAGAGCAAGGGATAACAAAAGATGGCCTTGATCATATGGAACCTGCAAGCAAGTAGTTCAATCACAAAAAATTTAGGCAAATCATTCGTGTTTCCAAAGTAATAGCAATTATTTACAAACAACTCTGAAGCCCAAAACTCACACAGGTAAACTCACAAGTTCCAAAATTCAGAAAAACATCTTGCTTAGTATCTCAATCAAACTTTATCTCAAGCACATGTCTCACTAATTAGGATTCATCACTTAAAGAAGAAAAAGAAGGAACCATGTGATCAAACACTATAGACTTGAATGAAACTCGAAATAC
This sequence comes from Vigna radiata var. radiata, assembly GCF_000741045.1. NCBI lineage: Eukaryota > Viridiplantae > Streptophyta > Magnoliopsida > Fabales > Fabaceae > Vigna > Vigna radiata. The sequence goes on from NC_028358.1 coordinate 36,333,142, forward strand.
TCAGAGTAGAGGTCCTAGAGGCAGAGGACGAGGTGGCCCAGTACAAGGTGGACGTGACCAAGGTGATAATGAAATCGGCACAGATTAAACCAGGTAACACAATTGGCATGGCTATGGCCGAGCAAGGGGTCATGGAGGTCGGTCTAAGAGTGCTTCAAGTATGGAAAACATGGTCACTATGCAAACGAATGAATATCAAAAAGTTCTTATAATTGTGATTTCGAGCTAAAAAGAAAAATGAAAGAAACCTCATTACACAAGAAAATCAAAAAGAGATGGGGATTTTAATGTTGTTAGAAAGCTCATATGCTGAGAAGGGTTTTACCAATTCAGTTTGGTATCTAAACACTAGAGCTAGCATTCACATGTGTGTTGATGATATTTTCTCAATGAACTTGCCAAGGTGGACATCATACTTGTGTCATTGATAGTTGATTCAAAGGTGGTCATAAAAGGATGTGGAAAAGTTCGACATGTACAAAATGATGGAAGAGTTGTAGAAATCATGGACGCCTATTATGTTCCCGAGCTGAAGGGAAATATTTTAAGCACGGTAAGATGTTGGGAAAAGGTAACTCAGTTATAATAAAGTATCAAGTAATGTATTTGAAGGATAAGCATGGTCGTCTTGCAACCCAGGTAGAAATAAATAAAAATCGAATGTATAAACTAGAGTTGAAGATCTTGTAGGAGTGGTGTTTGAAGCTGGACATGAAATATGAAGCTATGATGTGGCCCTTTCGGTTTTGACATCTTAATTTTGGAAGTCTGGCCTAGTTGTTAAGGAGGAAAATATTACTCAGACTATCAGATATAGAATTTGAGAAGATATTTTGTGAAGAGTGTGTGCTCGGAAAATAGTCAAGAAATAAGTGTCCAAACTTAACTATGTACAAGGTAGAAGAGAGACGTAATCTAATATGTACACCAACCTGTATGTGGACCCACTTCTCTTAGTTCATTCAGTGGTAAGAAATACTTTATTTCATTCATAGATGACTTTTCTCGAAAGGCTTAGGTGTATTTGTTATAGGAGAAATAAAAAGGTATGTCCTCATTGGCTATGATGAAGAAGCAAAATCCTACAAGTTGCACAACCCGATTTTAGGAAAACATTTGGTGAATTGGGATGTCCAAGTGAATGAAAAGAGTGAATGAAGTTGGGCTGACTCGAAAGAAAAGTTTTCTGAAAGCATATCTCTAGGGGGAGAGCTTAGTAATGACTAACAAGATCTTGACGAGTGGAAGCCCAAAGATTGTAGATGAAGCGACGAACAAGCATGCTAAAGAAAAAGATGAACTTAGGTCTAGATCTTGAGATCTAAATGATATTTATAACTCCAATAATGAGGTACGTGTAGTATGTCTCTTAACTGGTGTGAAGCATGGAGGAAAGATGGAGGAAAGTCATGGATGAAGAGATCAACTCAATTGAAACAAATGAAACGTAGGAGTTGACAAATTTACCCACAAGAGCTTGACCAATTAGTGTGAAGTGGGTATACAAGAAGAAAATCAATGCAAAAGGAGAATTAGATCGCTATAAAGCCCGACTGGTGATGAAGGGCTACAAACAACATAAAGGAATTCATTATGCTGAGGTATTTGCTACAGTAACAAGGATGGAAACAATTCGATTATTATTTCCACTAGGAGCATAACAAGGTTGGAAGATATAACAGATGGATATAAAGTCTGCATTTCTGAATTGATTTCTGGAAGAGCAAGTTATGTAGAACAACCTCTAGGTTAAAGAAGGTGTTGTAAGGTTTAAAGCAAGCTCTACAAGCTTGGAATGAAAGAATAAACACTTATTTCAAGAAAAATGCTTATGAGCAACGTACATATGAACACACTTAATACCTAAAGAAGCATGTGACAGGTATATTATTTGTTCTCTTGTATGTAGATGATTTCATTTTTATGGGAAGCAAAGCCAAGATAGTTGAAGAAGATCGAAATGATCGATTTGGGCATTATGAGATACTTAGCTTTGGAGGTAGACCAAAGTTTGGCAGGGATCTTTATGTCTCAAAGGATATATGCTAAGGATATATTGCAGAAGGCAAATATGATGAATTGCAAACCAATTTCCACTCCAATAGAACTTGGAACAAAGCTATAAAAAAAAGGTGTAAAGGATCGTGTTGATACAAATAGATATCGAAGTTTAATTGGAAGTCTCAAGTACTTGACAAACACAAGACCTAAGACCTAAAACCTTATGTTGAGCGTGAGAGTTACAAGTTGTTTTATGAAGAAGACAAGATATTCTCCTTGAAAAATACTAAAGCGGATAATAAAGCATGTGAAGAGAGCTTTATCTCTTGGAAAACTAAGTGTTGTTATTCTCCATAACCATATGATCCAATATTATAAATAGATTATTTATAGAAGCTCTTAATAATTAATAATTAATAGTTTATTAGACCAATGTGTCCGAATATTTATATATTTTAAGGCTGAGTTGAATATCTATATTAATATTATTAGTTTTATTTTTCTTATAGTTTTATACAAATTTTTATTTTATTGTAAGAATATTTTTTAAATAATATAATATAATATGTTATATTTGAATAAGTGAGTTCAAATATAATTTATATTTGAATAATCCAATAATTTTAGAAACATAAAACTTTTTTTTGTGCTCTACCTAACTACTATTGCATTTTAACTATAGCCATTATTTTTTTAACCGATATCTGAAATATATTTAAATTTCCCTCTTGATTAATTTGACAAATCAATACAGAAATAAAAATAATTTGACAGTTTTTTTTTTTCATTTCTTTTGGGGTTGTTCGAGCTCACGGTAAGGCAGCTGCATGGTTGTTATTACTTTTGATTAGCTTGCGTTGACGGAGAGGTTGTTATGATTGTCATGCTTGATTGCCTATGTAAGAACGTAAGACACAGGTTGATTAAGATGTCTTGTTGTTGTACTTATTAAATCCTACTAAATATGAGAATGTCTTTTAGCCTGTGTTCGTTTGGGCTAATTTACTGTATGCGAGAATCAACAAAGATGGATTTGTGCTGATTTCTTGTGTTCGCATGCGCTGATTTTGCGAAGAAAGAAAAGCGGGGAAAAGGAAGGATTTTCGAGATTGTCCTCTTTTTAGCATCTCGCAATTTTGCAAAGATTTGCGATGATTTATAATGAAGAGTCCTGTATGTCCCTCTACTATTTCTATAATTCCAGGACAATTACAATCGTGCACAATATAAAAAAACAAGAATATTAACTTAAAGTGATTCCAAGCAATGAAGCAATTGCACAATTGCACTTTGCTCTGACAAGTCATGTTATTGTTCGCTGCTCATGTGAGGAGTTTGCCATGTGCCTCGCCATGCTTTTACAGCTTGCTTTTGCAACGCAGTGCAGTCTCCCTAGTTGGCGAGATTCTCTGGTTGAAGACGTGTGGTTCTGGTGAAGATGAAGATAGGGCATGAGGAAGAAGGCGCTTGATGATGACGACGCAAGCGGATGAAGAAGACAAAGGTTGAAGCAGATGTATTTGGATCTAGTAAAAAGCGTATCCGGATAAGGTTTTCCATGAATTTGCGAAGCAAGCGTATCCGGATACAGGTTTCGCGAATCTGGATCCACGTTTTCCATGATTTTTCGAAGGAAGGGTATCCGGATACAAGTTTCGCGTATTCGGATCTAGGAGACGTTTTTCTTTGGTTCTTTGGATGGCAACTCTGTCTTCTTTCCGGTTGCAGTCAGTTGTTCGCCATACCTTCATTCCTTGCTCCATCACAACAAGTGGGTTAGCAGAATTGTGTCAAGCTTCGTGCATGGGTGATGCGGTTATCATCTTCCTCGCGTCACTGTCAAACGTGTACATCCCCCATGGAAGCAATGGTGGCTTCTGGTTGAGGAGAATGGCGCAGAGGTGGAGGTGTGTTCTTACGAGCATCATAGAGACTCAGACCAAATGAACTACTAGTGCAAAAATGTTGTTTAACGTCGGTTATTTTGGGCTTGTAACATCTATTAAACAATCGACGTCATTACCGGTGACGTCAATGGGACGTCGGACATACATTCAATAGACATCTATGATGACGTCAGTTAGTGTCATGTCTGACGTCACCAGACGTCAGTGCAGGCCTAACCCAACGTTTAAAGGCACAATATAAACGTCTGTTTTTGCATTAACCGATGTCTAAAAGCACATAAAGACTTTGAACATGTCACTACTTGACATCTAAGGTCACTTTAGACGTCGGTTTTTGCATTAAGCGACGTCTAATACAGTTGTTGTGTTTTAGTGCAGTTTTGTTCCTGTCTTTGGATAGCCTAGTAGCACACTCTCCTTTTGCTAGTTTCCCCCAATAAAAAGCTTGCGTCTTTTGAATTTCTAATGGCATTTCGACCCAAAACCAAACCTAGGTGCTTTCTTAGTTCCATTTTCAACCGCAAGATGAAAAAATTACGGTGAAACGATAACCAGGCAACGACCCAGTTTCGTTTTTGGGTCGAAATGTCACCATAAATCCAAAAGACGCCGCTTTTTCTTGGAGACAGCTAGCGAAGGGAGAATGTGGTACTACGTTATCCAAAAAAGGAACAAAACTGCACTAAAACACAACACAAAGAAAACAAATTTTAATCAGTTGAACCAGAAGATAATCGATGAAAGACTGACAAAGAATAAATGGTAACCATAAAAAACCACGCACCTGGGATGCTCTGCCACAAAAAAGAAAAAGGAGAGGAGGAAGACGATGATGTTATCAGACACAATAATGCAATGCTGCAAGAGAGAAAAAGAAGAGGTGCCACAAGAGAGAAAAAGAAGAGGTGCCGCAAGAGAAAAAGGAGAAGAGGAAGACAATATTAGAAACTGCAATGCTGCGAAGAGTCTAAGGTTTATTTAAAATGAAATGAGGGTGTCGGTTGCTCTAGAAATCAATGTTTATAGTCATCTAGACGTCGGTTGTCAAACTAATTCGACGACCAAGTTAACATATAAACTAACTTCTTGAATGCCCATTAGACGTCGGTGCAGAGGGGAGCCGACGTCTAGGAAGCTGAACCGATTGACGTTTCATTTCCTATCAGGGATGTGACGACAGTTGTGAAGGGGTGCCGACATCGATAATAATTTAGCTGTCGGTGCCCTTCTGCCGGACATCCGAGTTTGGTGAAAATAATTAATTACAGGCACATAGACGTCTGGCCCCTCAAACACCGACGTCTACATTGCAGAAATTTTTGTCTTCCCACCTTCCGAACAGGCCATAGACGTCGCTTTTTGACTACATGACGTCTAAGGGCTTGGGAATTAGGTGAAGAGCATTAATTGCAGCCCCGTAGACGTCGGCCCCCATTAAAACCAACGTAATTAGACTGTCTTCTCGCCTACCTCAGGCCATTAGACGTTAGTGTAGTAGAGAGCAGACGTCTACAATCTCATAGATGTTGCCTTCCCTTGAAACTGATGTCTATGTTACCTACTTATTTACGGTAATGCCACTGTCCACTCATATACGTCAGTCTTCCCTCGAACCGACGTCTTGTGGGTGACGTTAAACAGGGTTTTTGCACTAGTGAACAGTGGAGAAAGGGAGGAGGGAGAGGAGGTACATGTCTGCCATGGAGAAGAAGATGAAGGATTCTGTATTGGAGGACTCCTCTACTACATTATAATTTTTTTTTATAATTAAAAATTAATTTTAGTAATTATTAATAAATTTGCTCTCTTTATCATAATTTTTACTTTTATATATAACATTAAAAAATAAAATTTTTTATTATTTTAATAACTAAGGGCATTTTGGTAATCTTTAATTTCTACCAATTAAACTATTTTTTTAAATTTGTCACATCAATCAAATCTTACACTAATTCTCACAAACTTTATCTTCAAATCCACTCTCAATTACCCATAAATCCACCCAAAAAAACAACAAAATAATTACCCTCAAATCTACTCAAATCCACTGAAATCATATCCCTTAAATCATTCCCAAATCTTATCAAAAGAACACAACATTAGTAAAAAATGGTGTGATAGCATAGAAGGGAACACATGTCTTTGTTATTAAATTGACGTCGTGATTGATAACATATATCATTAATGATTTTATTAATTTTTTTGTTATTCCATTGACTATTCAAAATTTGTATTATTTTCTCAATTTATAGTTTGGAGCACGATGGTGCTAACTTGGATAATAATATAAAATTCTTTTCTAGACTTTTTCATATTTTTATTATCACGTCGTTTTATTTTCTACACTAGAATTTTATTTTATTGTAATGCACTTTAATTATTCTTTTTTTTTGTTTGATAAATAAATAAATTTTTATTTTTAAAAAATATAAAAACAATCAAAATCATAAAAATTTATATTTCAAAAACTAAAAAATTAAAAATATAACAAAATCTCAAATTTTTAATTGAAATTTATAAGAGTTTTGAAATAGAAAACTATTAAAATTTATTACATATTTATAAAATAATAAAAGTAGAAAATTAAAAAGATAGTAAAAATATAGAATTTTTAATTGAAATTCATAAAATTTAAAAAATAAAAAAATATATACAGAAATTTATTTAAGAAGGACTATAAAAATAGAAATTTAAAAATATAATCATTTAAGATATTTGAAATAAATTTGACTATTTTTATTTTATTAATTCTCCACCTCAAAATCAATGTCATTTTTTGACTTTCATGTACAAAACTTTTCCCTAAAGTTCCCAGTTATTTAGCCTTTGGTACCAGTGTTGTTTTTGCAGCATGAATTTTACCAAATATGGTTCCTTGGTCATGGACTTCTATATAAATGGCATAATAATTGGTTCCACGTCACTTTTAAGTTGAGGAAATGATGAGAAACAAATTAGGCAGTCCAAAATGAGTGTCATCTTCATAGTTGACCTGCCTATGCAAAACCTTTGCCTAAAATATCCACTTATTTTGCCTTTGCTACCACTATTGTTTCTGCACCATGAGTTTTACTAAATATGGTTCCTTTGCCATGGAATTCTATATAAATGGCATAATAATTGGTTCACATCACTTATAAGTTTAAAAAATCATGAGAAATAAATAGGGCAGTCCAAAATGAGTATCATCTTTGTAGTTTACCTGCCTGTGCCAAACCTTTGCCTGAAGTCCCCAGTTATTTAGCCGTTGGTACCAGTGTTGTTTGTACAACATGAGTTTTACTAAATATGGTTCCTTGGCCATGGACTTCTATACAAATGGCATAATAATTGGTTCCACATCAATTTTAAGTTGAAGAAATGATGACAAATAAATTGGGTAGTCCAAAATGAGTGTCATCTTCGTAGTTGACCTGCTTTTGCAAAACCTTTTCCTGAAGTACCCACCTATTTTTCCTTTGGTACTAGTGTTGTTTGTGTAGCATGAGTTTTACTAAATATGGTTCGTTGGCCATGGACTTCTACATAAATGGCATAATAATTGGTTCCACATCACTTTTAAGTTGAAGAAATGATGAGAAATAAATTAGACAATTGAAAATGAGTGTCATCTTCGTAGTTGACTTGCTTGTGCAAAACCTTTGCCTGAAGTATCCACTTATTTTTCCTTTGATACCACTGTTGTTTATACACCATAAGTTTTAATAAATATGATTTCTTTGCCATGAAATTCTATATAAATGGCATAATAATTAGTTCCACATCACTTTTAAGTTGAAGAAATGATAAGAAGTAAATTAGACACTCCAAATTAATGGACATAGAAGTCATCTTAAGACAATGATAACCAGATTTATATCTAATTCCATCACCAAAATATTTAAAATCTAGATGATTATGTAATCAATAAAAGTTTCAAGAATTAAATGTTTGAACTAGTGAATATAATTTTGAGTGTGATAGAATTTTTTGAAATTGTGTGAAATAATTGTTTCAATAACAATTCCCATCAAATATTGCATTATCAAAAGCTACAACAATATCAGCAAAGTTGCCTCCCCCAATAAACCAACAAATTTTCTACACAGCTAACCAAGTTGATGAAGCACCACTTCTTGTCAACCTTTAGCTAGTCCCATAAAACTTGCATTTTCTACTACAATTCCAATTGCGCTAGATGATGTGTGAGTGCCATGGCCTGATGCATCTCGAGGAGATAAGTTGTTAGGTTTCGAAAAGGAAAACCTAAACAGAAAGCACTCGAACTCACGCAGAAAACCAAAAAGAATGAAAGAATGCTTTTATTCACAAGTATCACCAATGTACAATGAACGTTTCGGGAGCCTAACCCCCCTCAACAAGGTTCAGAGAACCTGTTATGCAGTATTCAAATCACCAAAAGTCCCCCCCCCCTCTGATAACCAGAGGTTATTTATACAATGGTTTCTCGTCACACTCCTAACTATCACCTAACTGTTAAGTCAGTTAGGTTGTTTAGTTTTTTTCCTCCTTGTATAAACCAGTCAGGGCCTAACATTACCCACCGCCCCATGTTCAACCTTGTCCTCAAGGTTGAATTTCGGGTACTGGTCTTGTATGGTAGCCATGTCTTCCCACGTTGCTCCATCCCAGCCTCCTTCTTGTCATTCAATCAATACTTGAGGCACATCCTCGTCTCCCCTCCTTATTTCTCTCTTATCCAGTATTTTTGTCGGCCAATAGGTCGGTCCTTCTCCCTATAAATCTTCTGGCAATTCCTTTTCTACACTGTGTCCCCTACTGCTTTCTTTAATTGCGATGCATGAAACACAGGATGTATACGAGTTGTTTCTAGTAGTTTAAGCCTGTAAGCTACCTCACCCACCTTCTGCTCAACTAGAAATGGTCCATAGTATCTTGCTGCCAGCTTAGGATGCAGCCTCGATGGCATAGACGTTTTCCTGTGTGGTCGTATTTTGAGATATACCCAGTCACCTATCTCAATATCTATTACCCTTCGTTTTTTATTAGCTTGCTTTGTCATCAACTCTTATGCCTGTGTCAAGTGGAATTTCAATTGCTTTAAAGCCTCATCACGCGTCTACAACTCTTGTGCTACGGCCTCCACGACTGTTTCGCTTGGAATAAATCGGTGCAGTGACGAAGGTGGCCTCCCATATAGTATCTCGAAAGGGGTACACTTCGTAGCCCCCTGGAAACTGGTATTATACCAGTATTCTGCCCACAAAAGAACATAACTCCATCCCTTGGGTTGCTCCGAGCAAAAACACCACAAATACCCCTCTAGCACTCGGTTTAACACCTCCGTCTGCCCATCGGACTCCGGGTGGTATGTCGTACTCATCCGCAATTGCGTGCCTTGCTTCTCAAACAGCACTTTCCAGAAATTACTTAAGAAAAGGGGATCTCTATCACTCACAATTGAAGCCGGTATACCATGTAACTTGACCACTTCCTTGATGAACACCTTGACTATTGTGCGGGCCAAATAAGGATGTTTTAAAGGCACGAAATCGCCATACTTACTTAGGCGATCTACTATCACCAGCACCGCATCAAACCCATTTTATTTTGGTAACTTAACGATGAAGTCCATACTGACTTCTTCCTATACTGCATTGGGAATGGGCAGGGGCTGTAAAAGACCCTGTGGGGACAATGTCAGATACTTGTGTTGTTGGCATACCACACAGCCCGCCACGTAGTCTGTCACCGATTTTTTTATCCCCACCCAATATAAAGACTGAGCCACCCTTATATATGTTCTATATATTCCAGATGTCTCCCTGTTTGCGTAAGATGAAAATCAACTAATAGTTTCGGAATCCAGCTCGAATTAGTTGATATTACCAATCTACCTTTGTGATGCAACCTTTCATTTTCCATAGTAAAGGGTGGATGAGAATCTGGATTCTTCTTAATATCCGCCACTATCTTCTACAAAAATTCATCTTCCTCCACCTCCTTCAAAATCTCACCAAAATCCTACCAGTATGGTCTGGCCACCATCCACAATTCCCTTTTTTCTCCCCTCGATTCCTCCATTCTTCTGGACAGCGCATCTGCTACACGGTTGGTGCTTCCAGCCTTGTAATGTTAGTACTAGAGTTGATGTAATTGCAGCCTTAAGCCTAGACATCGCTTCTTCGGCCTTCTCATTCCATCCATACTCCCCCTTCTTCAATAACTTAGTCAAAGGCTTTGCTATTTTACCATAATCCTTGACAAAGCGGCGATAATACCCCGTTAGCCCCAGAAATCCTACCAAGGCCTTTATATTTCGTGGTCTCTCCCACTCCAATACCGCTTTAATCTTTCCCGGGTCCATTTCCACCACCCCTTTCTCCGATATCAGATGGCCTACGTAACCAATCTGGACACACCCAAATTCACATTTCTTTTTATTAGCGACCCAATGGTTCTCTACCAGTCTCTTCAACACCACCCTCAAGTGCTCCATATGGTTTGCCCAAGACTTGTTGTATATCAATATATCATCAAAGAAAACTAACACAAATCTTCTCAAATAAGGTTACAACAATTCATTCATGGCACATTGAAACATTACTGGGGCGTTGGTTAACCCAAAGGGCATTACCAAGAACTCATAATGCCCAAGATGAGTGTGAAACGCAGTCTTTTGAACATCTTGATCCCCTATCCTTATCTGGTGATATCCCGCCTTAAGATCCACCTTCGAAAAATATTTTGCTCCTCGCAATTCATTCAGCAACTCTTCTATTACCGGGATTGGGAACTTATCTGGAATGGTAGCATAGTTTAGTGTCCGGTAATCCACGCAGAATCTCCATAAACCATCCTTCTTTTTCACCAATATTACCAGGCTGGAATAGGGGCTATTGTTGGGTCTTATCACCCCGGTTTAAAGCATTCCAGCTACTTGCCTTTCTATTTCGTTCTTCAATACGTAGGGATATCTATAAGGTCTCACGTTTATGGGATCAAGTCTCTCCTTCAAAGGTATCTTATGCACCATCGCTCTCTCTGGTGGTAATCCTTCGGGTTCTCGGAATACTCCTGCATACTGGCCCAACACCCTTTCTAACTCCCTCCATTGGAATTCGAATAAATTTTGATCAGTGGCTCGCTCCTCCCCTTTTTCTATTTCTCCCAATTCCCATATCAACATCCATACCTCCGTTTCCTTTATCTTCAATAACGCCTCATGAGTTACCAAAGTTCTGGTTAGTGTAGGATCTCCTCTGATAGTCACCCTTCGTCCCTCCTGGTTGAAGGTCATGGTCAGTCTACTCCAGTCCAACGTCACTTCTCCCAAAGTAGCTAACCATTCCACCCCCATAACCACATCTACTCCCCTCAGTTCAAATAGGTGAAATCAGGTAGTAACATCCACGTCCCCAATTCTAATTTTTACCCCCTCGCAGCAGCCACGAGTCTCCTTTCACTGACCATCACCCAAGCTCACCCAGTAAGGTCTCGTCTCCTCCGTGGTCAATTTCAATGCTTCCACCACTTCCCTGCTGATGAAGTTGTGGCTTGCGCCACTATCAATCAAAACTAGCACCCTTTTTTCCTCCTATCTCTCCCTACAATTTCATTGTCTTAGCTTGTGTCAGCCCTTTTGCCGAACAAGCTGAAAGTTCCATTTGCATACGGGTCAACTCTTGTTCGGTTTCAGCCTCCTTTCCATCTTCATCTTCAGCCAAGATCAACGTTCTCAAGCCCCTCTTTGGACATTGATGTCCCGGTCTGAAAGCCCCCCCGCATCTGATACACTTACCCTCTTCCCAGTGTTTCATATATTCAGCGTAAGGCAAATTTCTAAAGCTTCTTCCTCAATTCTCCACATTATTGGAGCCCACCCCACTCGCCTGAGATAGCTCTCTGCGCACCGACCCTCCGTTCTCCGCTGGTCCTGATCTGTTCGAATTTTGTAGTGAGGGTTCTACTCTTATCAACGCCCTCATGGATTTATTCTGCCCCTCCATCACGTTAGCTTTTCAATCAGTCTTTCCCACCATGTATAGCTTGCGTCTCTTCGTCCAAGATCCGGCAGGTCGGACCAAAATGTTAGGTTTCGAAAAGGAAAACCTAAACAGAAAGCACTCTCACTCACGCAGAAAACCATAAAGAATGAAAGAATGCTTTTATTCACAAGTATCACCAATGTACAATGAACGTTCCGGGAGCCTAACCCCCCTCAACAAGGTTCAGAGAACCTGTTATGCAGTATTCAAATCACCAAAAGTCCCCCCTCTGATAAGCAGAGGTTATTTATACAATGGTTTCCCGCCACACTCCTAACTATCACCTAATTGTTAAGTAAGTTAGGTTGTTTAGTTTTATCCCTCTTGTATAAACCAGCCAGGGCCTAACATAAGTACTCCACCCCATCGCTTGTATTTAGTTTACCAATTTCAACTTTGTATCCTTTAATGTACCAACGAGCACCAATAATTTTCCTACAATCATATGAAAGGATACCATTTAATGTTACATTTTCCACCAAAATATTCTAAGTTGAAAACGTGGACCTTACATGTCATTTTGAAAGTCTTCACAACATGTGATATGAGAGATATGAATATAAACTATAATTAAGTTGAGATTCTTACCTTTTCAAATACCCTAAAACAACATACTTTTGCCAAATAAATATATCAGTTAACTGTTATGAAAGTTGCCAAGAATATTACATTCTGCGTCAAATCATAAATATTACTGAGCCATTTTAAAAATAAAATTAACATTTAAAAAGAAGATAATTTCTCTTAAAGGAAAATATGTTTAATATAAGTGTTATACATACGTTTAAAATACATTAAGTAACAATAATAGCTATAACTTAAACCTCATTTTTAATTCATTTTGGTAGCACCATAATAAATATACGGTTTTAAATTAAATTAAATTAAATCCACGTATTTATCCCTGTTACTTGAGTGCATTATTCCATCTAGTATCCAATTTTGCTATTCATTTTTAATTAAATTAATAAAACTATGAGATTCTTTTATGGATCAAGTTGTTTGATGTCATATCATATTTTTAACAATATCTTATAACTTACTCTACATCAGCATCAGAACACAAATACGAATCTAAATCTGCGAAAAAAATATGTTACTAAGATCCTCAAACTAAAGAACATCACTTGATAAACTATATCCTTTAGAAAAATAAAAATAAAAATTGTATGTGATGTGATGATGAAATTGTATTGTATATTAATTATTTTAGGGATAGAAGGTAAATCCATTAATTTACCATTAAGTTATAATATTTGGACGGTTACCATTATTTTAGGGATATAATGTTAGTTTTTTTTTTTCTCAACCTGTTTCTGTTGAACCTGTCACTGCTACTCTACAAAGGAAATCAAACAGGCCAACACATAAACCATCTTATTTGCAGGACTATCATTGCAACATGTTATCTACTTCTTCCGCCACTCAGTCATCCTCAGGTACCTTATATCCTATCTCTTCATATCTCTCACATGATGCATTATCATCTCTTCATAAATCACATGTCTTGAATCTTTCCCAAGATAGTGAACCTAAAACCTATAACCAAGCCATCAAACATGATTGTTGGAGAAATGCCATGGATCAAGAAATTGCAGCTTTAGAAAATACCAAAACTTGGGTTTTGACTGATCTACCTAATGGAAAACAACCTATTGGATGTAAATGGGTATACAAAATAAAGAGGCATGCTGATGGGAGTATTGAACGATATAAGGCAAGGTTAGTAGCCAAAGGCTACACACAACAGGAAGGCTTAGATTACTTTGAGACTTTTTCACCTGTTGTCAAACTCACAACAGTAAGATTGGTTCTGGCTTTAGCAGCTTCCAAACATTGGTATTTACATCAACTAGATGTAAATAATGCTTTTTTACATGGGGATCTAGATGAAGAGGTATACATGTCTCTTCCTCTTGGCTACAAAACAGAAAAACCAAGCCAAGTTTGCAAGTTGTTGAAGTCTTTATATGGACTCAAGCAGGCCTCGAGACAATGGAATTACAAGTTGACAACTACTTTACTTTCTTTGGGCTACATACAATCAAAATCAGATTATGCACTTTTTGTCAAAAGTGATTCTGCTCATATCACCATCTTACATGTTTATGTAGATGATATAGTTTTGGCAGGTGATGACATTCAGGAAATCCAAACTGTGAAGGCTCTATTGAATGCAAAGTTCAAAATTAAAGACCTAGGCCAACTCAAGTATTTTCTGGGCTTAGAAATTGCAAGATCTCAACGGGGCATTAATTTGTCACAAAGGAAGTATGTTTTAGAGCTATTAGAAGATGCAGGATTGTTGGGATGTCAACCTGTTTCTACTCCCATACAGCCAGGCACAAAATTCTCCAAGACAGAAGGAAAACCCTATTCAGATGTGCAAGCCTATAGAAGACTTCTTGGCAGGTTATTATATCTAACCAACACAAGACCAGATTTATGACTACAAGAAATAGTGAAATTATATACGAACATTTATATACGGATCTGGATCCGTATATAAATCAAGTTTTATATACGGATCTTATGTACGGATTAGGGAATATTGGTTATCTACGGACATTATGTACGGATATTTATATACGGATTTGCCGTATATAAATTTCGTATTTAAATATGGCGCGAGATGGCGGGAAAGTTTTCCACTGATTTGAGCCGTATATAATGCCAAATGTCCGAATGTAAGTATATCCAAGCTTTAGCCAGGGTTGGGAAAAGAATTTATTTAAAAAAAATGAAAATAAAGTAGGTTAGAATAAGCTAAAGCAAACATTGAAGCTACTATTCTCAAACCCTCGACGTTTTCTCTGTCGAACCCTCTCGATTTCACATCTCCGTCTCGAGCCCTCTTCGCACTCGTTGTGCCTCTCTCGAGCCCTCTTCATTGTCGTTGTCCCTCTCTCGAACCCTTGGTTGTTCCCTTCTCTCTGTCCAACTATCGTAGCACTGTCGCTGTACCTCGTTCACCAAGAAATGTCCTTCATCAAAGACTGAAACTCTTCGGTGGCGTAGTTGGATGCTGAGAATCTGGTAAGTAAACCCTAATGGTTGGTAATCCATGAAACCGTGAAATGCTTGGTAAACCCTAATCCCTTTTTTTCTTTGTTTTATCTGTAACATTTGTGGTTCGGCTCGCAAGACGTAGTTGGAGGGTTTGCAGGCATCGATTGAGGCGATTGTGTGGCGGTTTAAGAAGATTGTTGGCGAGTTGCGAAGCCCCTTAGTGAAGGAACCAGAGGTGAGTGAAATCCTTTGCCATTAAATTTTCTTAGATGCAGAAAAATGTTGTTTTGCTTGGTTTGCTTACATTTGAAGATTGAATACTCAGTTGAAGTTTGAATACCGTAATGTTCTGTGCACCTCTAGAAGAGATTTATTGACATAAGTTATCAGAAATTAGTTTTATATTTAGTAGGTGAGAACTGAAAGCTAAAAGCAAAGATTCAGTCATGTTGATCATACTTACCTAAAATAAAAACTGCAGAACCAATGAAAAGAACTTGAAAAATCCGACCCATGTATGTCTGCATATCTCATATTTTTCCTCTGAGACATCCTTTCTTCACTTCAATTTCCAACCTCCATTTCGTCTTCATAAGAATAAGTGTGGTGATTTTGAAACGTGGTGATAGCTTGATGTGAAGTTTAGGGCATTAAGGTTATAAAGAACATTATTAGAACTGAGGAGAGGGACAGTATCTGAATTGACTAGTCCTGGTTGTGTGGTCAATGAAGGAGATTGAAGCATGGAAGCAGCAGCAGAAGTTGTGTAGGCTATGGTCGTGGCTGAAGTAGGAAGAGGGTGGTTGTGAGTTCCTTCGTAGGTGCTAACCAAGATTGACATGTCTTCAGCACATCTTTGAACCTAAAAATTTGAAGCAATTAATAAGGTTTAATCATTTAATCATTCTGACCTATTCTCTTATGTTACCTTAGACAAGAAAATTTTCTATACCTGTTTTTTCACAGGACAGGATGGAGAAACAGTGCACCGATAGTATGCTCGGGGACATGGATTCCCTTTTGCTATTTTCTGTCCATATTTTCTCCATTGGCAACCATCATTCATCTGTACAAATTTTCAACCAAGTAGAATTAAAAGAAAACATTGAAAATTTATTAAATGGTATTTTAGTAAGACAAAATCTGGATGCAATTTTTAGTATCTAAGTAAGAATCTATCTCGATACCTACAAATTATAGTTTGTATTAAATGTCAATAATGGTTACCAAGCTAAGCCTCTCACAT
>NC_028358.1:36349813-36351176 GCF_000741045.1 Vigna radiata var. radiata
AACGTAGGGGGACCACCTATTTGAAATAACAACGGTGGAAATTTGAGAAATTGGTACAAAGAAGGTGGAGCAAGGTTAGAGAGAAGTCAGAGAAAATAAGAAATCTGAGTTCTAGAGAGAGAAGGGAAATGAGGAAATGAAAATCTGAATTGGGGAAAGGGACCCCTCTCAAGGCCATGTGACCAATTCAAGTGGGCCCGCTGCCCTTATTAGGCCCAATGGCTTATTTATTTTTCTGAGGCCCTTACAAATTTAATAACAAAAAATAAAATACTTTAAAATAATTATAGCAAAACAAGCAAATTTTACTGTTTTTCAAAATATATATCAATTATTGTTTTTTATTTTAAATTAATTAAAATAAATTTTTAATTAACTTATTAACTTCTCACTATCAATACAGTGTTAAATAAAGTATTATTTAATTGAAAGGGTAATATATAAATCCAAAAGATTCATTTAAGTAAAGGTCTGTTAAATATTACAAAATCTTTGTTAAGAAGAATTTTAAATCATGTTATCTTAATTATGTGAGTTTATATAACACCGAAAAATAAAATATGTGATGAACAATGGACATCCGAGAAAAGATATTAATTATTAATGGTTGTTTATTAATTTATTACATTTATTATTGATTTGTTAAAATTACTCATTAATTATATTTTTATAAAATTTAATTATTTGTATTAATTATTTTTGAATTATATATTTTCGTTTGCATTTTGTATCTATAATAAGAATTTTCTATTTATTAATAACAACGAAAATCATTAGTTTCATTATCTTGTATATTTTTCTCTTCCTTTTTCTTTTCTTTTTTTGGTATTAGCAAAGTTTTATATTTCATAACAAAAACTATTTTATAAATTTATACAAAACAGGTAAACTTAAAGAAAAAGACAAAAATATTTGTATTTGTGAGTATTTGTGAATAAATTTACCGATTGATAGTTGATATTCGTGATTATTTATTATTCGTAGATAGTTAATATTTGGTTTAATCATTCTGATAGTCTCTGTTTTTCGGTGACTTTTTTCAATTAGGTCCCTCATTTTTTCTTTTTCTCAATTGGGTCTTTATTTTTGAAATATTGAAGCAATTAGGTCACTGTCATTAGTTCCATAGTAACACCGATAAAAAGTGTGTTACTCCCTACACCTCCCCAAGTGGGACCTGTACCTCCCCATTAATTTAATTTATTTCAAAAATATTCTACACCTCCCCACTATTTTCTTTATTCCAAAAATACCCTACACCTCCCCACTATCCTTAAGAATCTTTCTCGTTCTCTCTCTACATTAATGGAACATTCACGTGGTTCAGATTTGAATTTGTAACATACTACAAAATATAAAATTC
>NC_028358.1:36352888-36401696 GCF_000741045.1 Vigna radiata var. radiata
AATTGCTTCAATTTTTCAAAAATAGGGACCCAATTGAGAAAAAGAAAAAATGAGGGACCTAATTGAAAAAAATCACCGAAAATAGGGACTATCAGAATGATTAAACCTTAATATTTTAATATCTGTTGATGAACGGGTGAGATGTAAGTATCATATTATACATGTGGATATTCATTACTTGCAAAAATTAAAATTAAAATTTACTTTATATTTTAATAAGTTACGTTTAATTAAAATTAAAATTAATTTATTTTTTATTAGGTTAAATTTAATTAAAATTAAATTTTAATTTATACTATATTTTATATTTTATTTTTATTTTTATTTAGATTTTATTTTAAAAATTTATAAAATATATATTTTAAAATATTAATGGGTATCCATGATGTATAGTATGACCGCTCGGTGAATCATGGACTGAGCGGTCAACAAGTATTCCGGTTCCACATGAAACGGTTGGTCGGATTATGGACAAGGTTAGGGTTAAGAATAATTACATCATCCCTAAGTGAGATCATTACTGCTTGGATAGTGATGAAGTATAACACTAATTACAAACAAATCCCAAATTCTATAAATACAAGTTTTATAGTAGTTGTTTACTTTTCACTACACATTTATTGTTAGAGTATTCGGACAAACACAAACACAAGATTAGAGACTAAACTTTGACCTAAGTTTGAAGATTGAAGACCCTTCATAAAAGAAAACTTAATATCGACTTCATAAACCAAAACACGTGAGTTTTAAAATATCCATAAGTATTTTTTAAACTCGTATTCAATGGATAACAAAATAGATAATCAGTGATTTTTTTTTGTTGCAAATCGAATTACAGATAGATACTATATGTATTTTATTTGTATCTAATTCGATCCGTTGTCACCTCTAAGTAAACTTTTCTATAATAAACTTTTCTTCTCAAATGAACCGAAGTAGTGAAAAGGAAAATGAGATTATTCCGTCCTTCCTATTTTTATTTTCTTTTTCGGTTACCTTCTAATAATTAAATTATTAAACACTAAATATAAACAATTTTATTACAACTTAAACGTTAATTAAACGTAATATAAAATTGTTTTTTTTTCATACTCAAATATTTGGAAATGTCGTAGTTAAAATAAAATTTAATTTTATCTTTCATTTTATAAAAAAACATATTTTTTCGAAATATTGTCATTTTGTGTTCCATTCATTTCACCATATTTCACTTGGGTTCTAGATTTAGATTTGGATATGCCATAAATCTCCTATTTGTATTGGTATGCATATGTAAATATGCATTAGTATAAGATTTAATTAAATTTTGACAGTTTAATAAATTTAAAATAAACATTTTTATTTGTGTTTAATATAATTTTATTTTTATTTTATATAAATATTATGTCATTTAATTTTATCGGCAATAAAATAATATAATTATTATTTTCGGTTTTTATCTTTTAACTCGTTAATCAATTCGTGTAATTCTTCAGTCAATTAGTTGACTGAAAAGTTGAAGCAATTGAAGAGGAAATGAAGGAGTTGATGGGTAAATTAAAGATGAGAAATAAAAATAAAAGAGGAAACGAAGAGTTACATAGAATTCACAAAATTTACAAGTAAAACCAGTTTAGATGGCAATGCAAATTTCTAAAAAAAAGGCACATATGCAAGTGTTTGTAGAAATTGAATATGTAGATGTTTTGAATTCATTTTAAAAAACAAACACATGTAGCATCATTAATATGCAAGAGAATAATGTAGGTTAACTAGACGCGTATTCACTTAATTATTAAATATATTTTTCTGTTAACTAGACGCGTATTCACTTATAATTAATATAAATTTTATGAAAAAATTAAGACAAACTCTAAATTAACCACTGTTAAATTAAATTAATACTTCTATATGTGACATCTGAGTACTGATGAAAATAGGAAATGATCGTCAGTGTAAGAGACATAAAGTGTAAAAAACATAAACAAAAAACGGTTCCTGACATACTTTCAATAAAAATAATATATGAACGAATCGAACATATATCAAAATAAGAGAATTAAAAATAGGTACGAAACTATATATATTAATAACAAATCTATATATGTAAATTAAGTCAAAGGTGAAACCAAATTAGTAATGAGTTATCACCTTCGTTGTATACGTCAATTTCAATATTTGCTTATGTATTAGTTAATTTCTGTAATGTATATTAAGAAATGTGAATGTACCATTTAGGGAAAGAAGAAAAAATCAATTAATTAGATGAATGCAACTAATGAAATAAATAGTAAATTAGGTAGAATTTTTGGAATGTTTTTTTAAATTAGACTCTTTCACTTCTTTATTATTATCATTAGACTCACATGCATTTATTTCTTTAATTAGACCCTTTTATTACATATGTAGTTTAATTAATTTTTTGTTTGAATAAATTTCTATTTAAAAGAATATGAAAACAATATTTAAATGTATAGAAATATAAAAAAATTCGTTTAAAAAAATTATTTAGAGCATAAATATAACAGTAGAAAATTAAAAATATAAAAAATATCAAATGTTTTAATTGAAATTTATAAAATAGAAAAAAGTGTTAAAATTTATTGAATATTTATAAAAAATATAAAAACTAAAAATATAGAAAACTATAGAATTTCCAATTGAAATTCATAAAAAAAAAATAAATGTGAATCTCTTTTTCCACAGTTTTTTTAATTTTCTTTCTAACATAGCACATTATACATGGTATTACAAGAATAACATAACTTTGTTTTTATGTCAGAATTTGATTTTTTGGAAACCACCAAATTATTACCTACAATGTAATGTAATGATTATGCATGAAAAACCTGTCAAAATTTTATTATTAAGGAATCAAATTCTGAGCTGGAACTTTAAATGTATATTTACTGAAATTATTAAAAAGAAAAAGAAAGAGAAACAATTTTATAATACTCAAACGTTTTAAAATTTTTAAAATAAAAGCTCCAACTTTTATTTTATTTTTTTTTTTTTCTAAATAATTTTTTTTGATAAATTTTAATACTTATTCTTCTTTATTAATTTCACAAATTTCAATTAAAAAAATGATATTTTGTTATATTATTAAAATTTTCTTTTATATGTTTTTCTAATTACAACTTTTTTTCTAAAAAAAATTATATATTTATATAGTTTTAATATTCATTTTTATATCTGTAAATAAAATATATATAATTTTTCGAATAAAAAAAATAAAAAACTGTGTCAACAATAAAGAAAAGGTCTAATTGAAGGGCAAAAAATGCATATAAATCAAATTATGAGAATAAAGATGCTTCTAATAATGTGCAGAACAATTTAAATTTATTGGGATTAAAGAGATGAAAGAAGAAATTTAATGAAAATAACAATGAGATACATATTATTATGTAAGGAAAAATATTTATTTTTCACTACTTAAATATGATTTTACAGTTTTTATAAGGATAAAATAATTTTAATAGAAGTTAACCTTTATATTTAAAAAAAGTAATAAAATAGTGAAAAATATTTTGAAGTGAAAGTTACATAATGCAAAAGATGTTAAGGATAGGAAGGTACTAGAAAAAGATTTAGGTTTTTCTACTTTACAAATTCTATAAATAGACTTTTTCTAATGAGAATAAACCATCAATCACATTTCTCATTTTCAGCATTTCACAGCTGATCATGGCAAGCTCTAAGGTCTTAGGGGTTGCTTTCTTTGCTTTGTTCATTCTCGACCTTGCATTTGCTGCCAGGGCCCCAGAAAGGGCTCCTGTCGGAGGAGGTGGGGGTGGCGGAGGAGGGGGTGGCGGTAGAAATGGTGGTTCTGGGTTAGGGTTTGGCTCCGGTATTGGTGGCGGTAGGAATGGTGGTGGAGGTGGAGGAGGTGGTGGAGGTGGAGGTTCCGGTGGTTCTGGTGGAGGAAGTGGTGGAGGATGGGGTTCCGGTGTAGGAAGTGGAAGAGGAGGACAAGGTGGAGGTGGAGGTGGCGGTGGTGGTGGAGGTGGCGGAGGTAGTAATGGAGGTTCTGGAGGTGGGTCAGGTTGGGGTTGGGGTGGGGGTGGAGGAGGACATAAAAAGTCCCCTTCCCCTTCACAATAAGAGATGATTTCCATGTTACATGTGATTTCCAGAAATAAATTGCAGTGTGATCACTTTGGTGATGATGGTTGTTGCTTCATGCATGCATGGTATTATTATACAAAATATAATTTACTGTGTATTAGTGAAGATTATCTTATAAAAATCTCGAGTTTATTAAGTGTCTTTCCCTTTTATATATCCTGTTATTCATTTTCTTATTAATACTATGAAGAAAAAAAATGTAATAATATTAATGGGTGAAAACCAGTGGAAGGATTTCTCATCAACTTTGTGAAACTTTATCCATTACTGGATTTTATTTCACTTTATTTGAGGACTAAATTTGCGAGATAAGATGAATTTGTTAAGGGTGAGAAGATTTGAGAAGAAATATATGAATTTTATTGAAATGTACCCGTTGTTCTTTTTAGGGTTAAATATGTTTTTAGTCTCTATATTTTGGGGCGATTTTGGTTTTAGTCCCCCGTTCAAACTAAGGTATAATTTAGTCCTTCAACTTTAGAAAACTCTGGTTTTAGTCCTTTTTACCAAAATTTTTTTAACTTTATTTGCTGTTTCAAGCACGTTTCATTATAGCATTTGGATTGTTTATACTGTTTGACACAATTTTGCTTCAATGTTAACTGAGAAACGCGTTTGAAACAACAAATAAAGTTAACAAAATTTGGTAAAAAGGACTAAAACTAGAGTTTTCTAAAGTTGAAGGGTTAAATTGTACCTTAGTTTGAAAGAGGGACTAAAATCAAAATCGTCCCAAAGTATAGAGACTAAAAACATATTTAACCCTTCTTTTTAATTTGACTATGTTTCTCAAAAGTGGTGATGTGAGAATCGATTTTGAGATTCCAAACCAATTACGTGAGAACGCTATTAAATTGTTTTACTTGTTTTAGTTTATACGTATATGGTTTTAAGTTTTAATAATGATAATCATAATGATATTAATGATTATATTAATGATATTATTAATAATAATAATGATAAAGATAATATTAATAATAATAATAAGAGTAAAACAATAATATTTTATTTTTATTCATTAAATATTTTTTAATTTAATCAACCTATCATATCACTTAACTTTAGGTTCTATGTGTATAGTTTTAGGTTTTAATAATAATAATATTAATATTAGTGATAATGATAATAATATTAATATTATGAAAAAATATCTATTAATATTAAACGAGTGGAATGACTTCTCATCATCTAATGTTTTTTGTTTTTTTTTTTTGAAACTTTAGTTATTACTGGGTGTTATTTCACTCAGAGTAGATTTGCGAGATATAATAGAAGATGGATTATTTTAAGAATGAGAATA
Source organism: Vigna radiata var. radiata (assembly GCF_000741045.1). NCBI lineage: Eukaryota > Viridiplantae > Streptophyta > Magnoliopsida > Fabales > Fabaceae > Vigna > Vigna radiata. Next base: position 36,358,299 of record NC_028358.1, read on the forward strand.
TTTGAGAAGAAATACATTAATTTTAAATGTCTATGGTTCTTTTTAATTTGACTATGTTGGTGAGAAGCGGTTATAAATAATGTGAGAATCGATTTTGAGACTCCAAGCCAATTATGTAAGAATACTATTAAATTGTTTTAGTTTCTGTGTTCATGATTTTAGGTTTTAATAATAATGATGATGATAATCATAATGGTAATAATAATAATATTAATGATGATATTTATAATAATAATAAAGATAATAATAATAATAATAATAATAATAATAATAATAATAATAAGGGTTAAATATGTTTTTAGTCCATGAATTATTACTCGATTTTGGTTTTAGTCCCTACTCGAAACATCAACGGTTTTTAGCCCTTCTTGTTTTGAAACTCTCACTTTTAGTCCTTAAAATTGGACGGTGTTAAATTTTTTGTGATGTGGCAAACGACGATGGTTTGTTCAATGTCAGCTTCCCTCTTCACTGGGTGCCACATAGGTTTTGAATTAAAAAATTAAATTAAAAGAGTGAAAATTCAATTATAGAAAGGGCAAAACTGAGAATTCTTATTATCAGAAAACCCTGTTCTCTCAATAACTGTGAAAATGAAACTGGGGAAATCTAAGTTGTATGGTTCATTCTTTGTCAGTCCTGGCTACACTCACCAATAAGTGCAACATTTTTATTTTGAAAGTACCATTACCACAGAAAAATCCATCGACACTTTTTTGTTTCACTCACCCAAGCTCAGTGAACAAAATTCAATCTTTGTCTGAAGCTTTCGTCAAAAACAGAAAATAATGAGAAGAAAAAGAGAAAAATCAAACACAAACATAACTTTAAGCTCTGACCGCAAAAGCCAACCAATATTAACTTCAATAAGGAATACATGTGGAATCACACGTCTATCAACTATTTTTGAAATCACTAAATGCACAACATCTGGTCAATTTATTAATTCACGACTTGCGACTTGCGACGACTAAATACAAACGTAGAGGCACAGTTGAAGAGAGTGGCAGTAGTAGTGGACTAGCAGTCTATCGATATTCTCCAAGTACTCTTCCTCGTGGATAGTAATATTTATCACATGTTACAAGAACGAAATCACAAATCGACGTCGAAGTCGACCTCGCAATGTTTCCTTCAAGTGTTCCTACAACTCCTAATTTTCAGGAATTCCACATTTTCAAACTCCTGAATGTTGTGGACCCGCTGAACTCCCTCTTTCTTTTCTGCTTTCTTGGTGCCTGGAGCCGCCGTGGCTCTGGAGATTAACGGTGTCCGATTATAGTTAGGGGTGATTGATATCCGTGAGGAGGAAATTTTAGGTAGAAAAGGTATAGTAGAGGCATAAGAAAGAAGAGGAAGAAGCTTTGGGTGTGGGGAAAGAGAGATAGGGATTTGAATAGTAGATTATTGGTGAGTGTAGCCATGACTGACGAAGAATGAACTCTAAAACTTAGATTTCCCCAATTTCATTTTCACAATTGTTGAGAGAATATGACTTTTTGATAATAAGAATTCTCAGTTTTGTTCTTTCTATAATTGAATTTTCACTCTTTTAATTTAATTTTTTAATTCAAAACCTACGTGGCGGTTAGTGAAGATGGAAGCTGACATTGAACAAACCATCGCCGTTTGCCACATCACAAAAAATTTAACACCGTCTAATTTTAAGGACTAAAAGTGAGAGTTTCAAAACAAAGAGAGCTAAAAATCGTTAATGTTTCAAGTAGGGAATAAAACCAAAATCGAGTGATAGTTCATGAACTAAAAACATATTTAACCCTAATAATAATAATGAGAGTAAAATTGTAATATTTTACTTTTATTCATTAAACATTTGTTTAATTTAAATAAACCTATCATATAACTTAACTCTGTTTAATAATAATAGTAATAATAATAATGTTAATGATAATATTAATGATAATAATAATAATAAGAGTAAAATGTTAATATTTTATTTTTATTCATTATTTTTTTTTTAATTTAATCAACCTATCATATCAGTTAATAACTTTCGTAAACTTTGATTGTTTTTTTTTAAGTCTTTGAATGTGAAAGTGAAGATATTTGAAAGTAAATTCTATGAAAGATTATAATTTTATTTTTATAATTAAAATAAATATAAAATAAAATCATATAATGTGTTAAATTTTAAAACCAAGGTGCATTCATCTTTTTTTACCTATGCAAGTATCTTATTGAAGAGGACACACTTGTAATATCAACATAAATGTAGTTTGATCAAAAATAATTAATTATACATTAACCTTGTATGTATTATACAAAATGATTTAAGTAAATTTTAACTACATAATATATTTATGTATTTTGAATTAAAGTTTTAATAAACTTTTTATGTTTGAAATAATTTTTATTTTCATTTAAATACTATGTCATTTGATTTCATTATCAATATATAAGATAATATAATTATTATTTTGCTTTTTATTTTCAACTTATGAATCTTGTTTGTTCAATAAACTAGTTGAGTTGTGAAATTCCGATCTGTGCCTAGATGAATTCAATAGATGGGAATGCAAAATAAAATATTTTTTGAATGGTGTAATGATTGAGTGCGATACAGAAGGCAATGAAAGCTATAACCTATAGTGCCTTTCTCAATCTAAAAAGTAGGTTTCATTGAAGTACATGAACCCACGAAAAGATGTGATGAGTGAATGATTAAATAAAATCTTATCCATAATTATTTACATTCAAAATTAAAGTTAGTATATTAATCATTTATGAACTTAACTCGTTAGTTTTATTTAGGTTTAAATACTAATTTGGTTATGATTTTTTTTAATTTTTTTTAACTTGGTCATAGTTTATTTTTATTTTTTCTATCAAGTCTTAATTTCTATTAATATTTTTTCAATTTAATCATTTTTAAATAGTGTTTAAATAATTAATGATATATAAATAAGGTATATCACATGTTAATTTATGATTTTTTTTTTAATTTTTTTAAATATTAAAGAAACTTATTTATATTTGAAGTAATAATCATGTTACGCATTAGTAATAGTGTCATGTTTTAATGTCAGCGTCTTGTATTTAACTAGTTTCAAATTTTATTAATTTTGTTTAATTCAATCTTAATTTTTTTTAAAATATTTTTTTTATTAACTAAAATTTAATTTTTATATAAATATTATATTAACATTTTATTAAAATTTATGTTTATATTAAATATTTCTAGATTTATTTTAAAGTCAATTTTAACTAAATTATCAAAATATAATTATTAGATTTATATTTATTTATGTTACATGTAAAAAATGTTAGAGTTTACTTCGTTCAAAATATAAGATTAGAATTAGTTTAAAAGAGGAAGAAAATTTTTTCATTATTTTTAAATTAATTATAACTCTATTTTTTATATTTAGAAAAAATCAAATATAAATCTAATAATTATTATAAGGTTTAATCTCATCCCTCTTTATTTTTGTCCAAAATTTTAAATAAATCTCTTTTGTTTTTGATATATTAATTGGATTTTTTCTTTTTGATGTATCAATTGAATTATTTGATTTAATTGGAGACCTGTCATCAAATTCACCAAATAGCCGTTTAATATTTAGTAACCTTGCATAATCATAGTATATATTAATCACACGTCACATTATAAACCAATTTTGTATTAAAAAATTTGAATGCAGAGAGGTCTAATTAACTTTTCTGAATGATAAAGTGGAAATAATTAAATCATCTTTTCTTTCTCCTGAAATGCCCACTTTCATTTTCTCCAATAACTAAATCACACACTTCCATGCAGTCACGATAGACAAAACTGCAAATTGCAGAAACCCAATCACCACTGCAAAAATTCCCAAATCAAAAACCTAAAAAACTCTAATCAGAAAATTAATAATTTTTACCAAAAAATGACTCTTGAGACGATATAAAGTAAGCTCTAAAATCTCATGAATTTCATTATCATTTTGGGTGTTGCCTCTCCAGACAAAAATTCCAAACAGAAGCCCGCAAAAACTCAGTTAATGGAAGAGACAGGTTTAGAAGTTAAAATTCCAAAGCAGTCTTCAATGAATCTGGAAGGGAGGATGGAAGAAGATACTTCAATCTCACCTTTGTCGCCTCCCAGTCCAGAAATTGGGCAGTCAAAGCACAGTATGCCGCCTGCAGAGGGAGAAATGGCGTTTCCTTTGGAAGCATTTTCGGACTGAGATGTCATATGGAAAACCAAAGAATAAGCGTGTTCTTGACAAAATCCATGCATGACACACTGCCTTTGATTACACTGTTAGAAATGATAAGAACGAAGGTTAGAGCTAGCAGCTTTTATGTAATTGTTCATGCTGATCGTACCCTTTTGTATATACATTTTAAATTTTAAATATATATCCACAATTTTTTGTCAGTCCTTCAACTTGAGGCCTGCAGCGGCGAACCGACCATAAGCATAAGTGGTCATTTTCCATTGAAGTTCTAACATGTATTACAGTACAGATCACCTACCAATTATCCACTGTTTGTAGAAGCCGTCTCACAAAAAGGGACAAAAGGGTTCAGCTTTTTGAGGGTGAAAGGTGAAAGTGAAATCTTTTAACAGCATATCCATTTAGCAAAGAGATATAATCTTAACAGTGAGAGAGGAGACTAGTCCTCATGACTCCGACCGGTTATTGAGGACGGTGTCGTTGGTGGTGATCCTACTTCGTGCCGGTGACGTCGCAGGGAGAGACGAATTTCTCTCTCGCACACCATAAGAAAGACAAAGTTTGGACTGCTTCATCGCGTAGTCAGCGACACTATTAACCGGTGAAGGAAGGCGCGACGGAGGATAGGGTCGACCGCTTTGGAGGTTGAAAAAAGAGATTTTTCTCTCTTTTAAGATTTTATGATTCTGATGAAGAAGAAAAGGGATTTGCCACCCTCTGATTTAACCTTTACTCAATCTATTTTTTAATACAAAAATTAATTGAAAATACCACTTAATGAATACTTTCATCATACACCTAATTTAAAGGGACATTTATTGAATTTAATCTCATATTTCTAATTGTTTCAATTTTATAAAAAAAAAACTCAATTGATATGAAAAAAAAAACTTATTTAAAATTTTGCACAAAAATAAAAATTTATGATGAGATTAAATCTTATTATAATAATATTGTTAGAGGTGGTTTAAAAATAATGAAAAAATAATTAATAAAGATATGAATTTTAAAAAAGTTTTAATATAATATTTATATAAAAGAATTTATGTTTATTAAAAAATTGTCCGTTAATAATAAGTTATATAATTAATAATGAATTTTATTAATAAAAAAATTTATTGGAAATGAAATATATATTATCCACAAAATTATTGACAATTTTTTTCATTTGTAATAAATCTATATATAATTAAAATTTTAAAATTTGTCAATAATTTAAATCTAACAACAAATTTATTTTTAACATATCGTTGATAATTTTAAAATTTTTTAAAGTGTTATAACTGAACAAAATAACATTAAAATTTATTTTTTGAATTATTTTTATAATGTTAAATATCAGTAGCTTTTATTTTTAGTAATTAAGTATATTTCACTTATAAAAATTACAGTAATTAATATAATTCATATTATTTTATGGGGTCATAATGCAATACTTGATCCAAACATAAATAAAACATATGAAAACTAATATCATCTATAACAATTTATTATATTAGATCAAACATATTTTTATATTATCTTTTCACTTTAAATATAATACAAGTACAACGATTACATAATAAAAAAAATATGTATATCAAAAACACACTAAGATTCAATAAAGCCTAAATTCTTAATAAAAGAGAAAAAAGAAAGTTAATCCTTTTATTTTTGTTTATAACATTCAAGATTTAGGTTTAATAAGTTTTATAATAATGTAGCAATTTAAATCATGTTATTTAAAAGTTATATTATTTTTTAATTAATCACAAAAAAGATATACTGGTTTCTTTACTATAAGTTGTATGTAAATTTATTATATTTTTTTATCAGGTTTGTTAACATTTCATTTTATAGTGAATATTTTATCTATTTTGATTTTATTTTACTATTTTACTATAGAATTCATATTCATTTCTTACTCTCAATTAAATAGGATATTCATATTATTATTTTTTATTTTTAATACATTAACCGATTTATTTATTTTTTTGTCAAATATTTATTGTTTATTAAAAACATGCATAAATATACAGATTAATTACTATCTCTTAACTTTAAATGTTATTGTACTTTCTTCCTCCTTAAAAATAATTATTTAATCCATTATGTTTTTTCTAGAGTAGTTAAAATGAGTTACAATTCGCGAACCAATCTGGCTCATCACGGGTTCGGGTCGGGTTGGGTTTGAAAAAATTAAATTTTTTTTATGTGGGTCAGATTTCAATCTGGCTCATTTAAACTCGGCTCATGCGAGTTAAACCCGTGATGAGCTGGGTTGACCCGCCAACCCACCTACCTAATTTTATTTTTTGAATTTATTATTTTATTTATGAAACTTATGACATATAAGAAACTTATTTGTATGTTTTTTGTATTTTTTTTTTTATGACATTTGGATTATATTATACTTTTTATTATTATTTTGAATTGTTTTTCGTTTAACATCATTCTTTGGGAGTGAATTTTGTTTAAATTTGAATATAAAAAGTTTGTGATTTTTTTCATTTAAAAAAAATGTAATTAAATGGCTAGTGAGCCAACCCGTTTACCCATCAATCTGTGGTGGGTCGAATTGAGTTCAGATTTTTCTGACTCGCTAATAAATGAGCCGGGTTGGGTTGGTTCACTAAGTGATCAACTCGTAGTGAGCCAAATCAGGTCGAACCGAATTACCCGTTTTGACAGTTCTACTTTTTTCTACGTACTTTTATTTAATTTACTATAAATATTATATGATTTCAATAATATTTTACATATAAACATTTTCTTATCAAATAAAAATTTTATTTCATATAATTTTATTTTGCCAATCACATTTAAAAAATAGTTTTTTTTTCCTCATTTTATATCATGAATAAAAGAAGTCATCGAAAATTATTCAATAAAGATACTTCAAAAAAAAGTATTATTCGATGGAATAAAAGGTTTATCTCTATTTAAGTTTTGTTAAAGAATTTCGAGTAATTTATGGATTTTTATGTGGGGTTTGACGTCTGAACATGTTGACGAAAAGGGACGCGGCTGGTTGACTTGATCAACTCCACTCCCACAACTTAAAACCACCAAAAGTTAAGTAAAAAATGGAACTAAATTAGTATTGAGTTATAACCATTTCATAATTCAAAATTATCTTTCTTTTTTTATTTTTTTCATAACTCAGCGTATTAATTAATTTCTGTGACGGATATTATAAGGAGTAAAATATGTTGAATTTTATGAAAGAAGGAATTTCATGGATTGTTTTTAAACTATTAGCATTATTTTAAATATAAATATTATAACATTTTAAGTTTCTAATTTTAAGGAACATGAAGTGGTCCATTAAGTCATTATTTTTATTCTTTTCAATTATATAGAAATTATGGAGCATTTATTATATTATTTAAATGTAAAGCTCAACCCATTATTTTTGAACATGTGATGGCCAGACTTTATATAAAAGGAATGAGTTACTCTCAGTTTTGATCACTAAGTCTATTCCTCCATTCAGAAAAACACACCATCGAGTTTGAGTGAGTTAAGGTTTAGAAAACAAAGTTGTCTCTGTGTTGGGATTACAAAATTTTAATGGCAGGAGGTACGGACATTATTGCACATTATTCTTCCATTCTTGTTTCTGTTGTTTTTTATCTGAATGTGTTATTGTGATAATAATATAACATGCTTAGATCAATTTTATACTATGCTATTTTATCATTCGGAGGTACGCACATTATTACACATTATTCTTTCATTCTTGCTTCCATTGTTCTTGATCTGAATATGTTACTGTGATGTTAATATAACATGTTTATATCATTTTTACTCTGCTCTATATTTATCATTTGGTATCTGAGCCCAAGTTCATTCCCCTCCCTTGCATGTTTTCGTTCATTTGGATTTTTGATTCATGGGCTTTATTATTTTAATGCTTTTAATCCAAACAAAATTCCCAAATTAACTTTAAACATGATTATATTTTTTTTTTATCTTAAATGGAGCTTTTATATTTAAAAGCGAAAATAAAATTGAAACCGGGTCAATAGGATCCGCCAAAAGTTTGAAGATGATTTGTTCGTTTTTTCTCTTTCTCTCACGTTTGAGGATTTTGAAAAATCCTTTTGCTTTTCTTCATCTCTTTAATATAAAGAGGAAATATTGTTTCTGCGTTTCAGTTTTTGGATCAATTCATGACCTGTTATAGTATTGTTATTTTTCCAACCCTGTGTGTCTCCAATAATTATGTTTAAATGTTTTTGGATTAATAATTATGTATATTTTTATGGATATTATTTGTATTCATATTTTTGTTGTTATATGTGCAAATAAAATATGCATTATTTTAATATATTTGCATATTAAGAATTTTATGTAAATATTTATATATTATTAATGTTTTAGTAGTAATATAGTTTTAATAAATTAAAGAGAGCCACAACATCTTTAATCAATTAAAATTGTATATAAAGTTTTGCTACATGAGAAACATTTAGTTGTAAATAATTATATTTAATATGAAAAAATCTACCCACAGGAATTTTTCATATTTGTATAATTAATTAGGATAAAATATTAAATTGTATTTCTTAATTTACCCACAGGAATTAATCAAAAGGAACATAATTTGATAGTTTTATCATTAAGATAATGAGTATAATTGAGTAAGACTTTAGCCCACAGGCAAGTTTTATGTTAATAAACTCATTGGTAAAGACATGTTTACATTGATAAAACATGACATTTATTTTAGTCTCAAATTATATAATAAGCATGTAATTTTGAATTTGCAGTTTCTCAGTTTGAGAATTTTTCTAATATCAAGTGTGGTATTCCGGAGTTGAAAGGAGATAATTATGAGGTTTGGAAGGAAAGAGTTCTTCTTCATTTAGGCTGGATGGACATTAACTATGCTATTAGAAAACCAGAACCACCGGGTATTAATGAGACCAGCACTCAAGATGCCATTGATCTTTATGAAAATTGGGAGAGGTCAAATCGTCTCTCCGTAACGTTCATAAAAACCAACATTTTCGCTAGGATCCAGGGTTTAGTTGACCAGTATGAGAATGTCAAAGATTTACTAAGAGTTATTGATGAACAGTTTACGACATCTGATAAATCTCTTGTTAGCACCCTTATAATGCAGTTTTCATCTTTAAAGCTCACTGGAATTAAAGGAGTGCATGATCATATCATGCGCATTAAGGACATTGTGACTCAACTAAAAGCTTTGGAAGTTACCATGTCTGATTCTTTCCTGGTACACTATATTTTGTGCACTTTGCCTCACCATTCTTCAAAAATCTCTTACAACACACATAAAGATAAATGGTCTATTAATGAATTATTGACCATGTGTGTTCAAGAAGAAGAAAAACTATTAATAGAAGAAGGGGAAAGGGTGAACTTGACTACTTCTTTTGAGAATAAGAAGAACCAAGTTAATAAGAAGGGAAAGATTCCTGCTAAGCCAGTTATTAAGAAGGAGTCCAGTTGTTTCTTTTGTAAAAAGAAAGGACACATGAAGAAAGACTGCTTAAAATTTAAGAATTGGCTTGATAAGAAAGGTACTCCATGTGCTTTTGTCTGTTTTGAATCTAATTTGACTAGTTTTAATCATAACACATGGTGGATTGGTTCTGGTTCTACAATCCATGTTTCTAATACCTTACAGGGTATTCAAAACCTAAGGAAAAATTCATGCCATAACATCATATTCAAAACAGAGTAATACCCAACAGAATACATTGCAACTGGCTTACATGACGATTGTGCGGCAAGGTATGGACAAGGAGTGAGCAAGGGGTCCTTACCTCTTGGAGCTATGAATACCTTTATCAACCTCTCCGGCGGTCTCCTTTTCCTTCCTCTGATTGACGCCCTGTGTTTTTCTCTGCCAGTCCAATGAAATTGTTCTCTCTCTAATGGATGATCTCCCTCTCAGCAGTGTTCCCCCCTAAACTGTGATGGTTCGCCGTTGGTAGTGAAGTCTCTCTGGTTCAACCTGTGTTCGTGAGGTGTTGGAGGAGGATTATTGTCTTGGTTCTCTCTAAGCGTTTGTTTTATCGACAGAGAGATGAGGAGGATCTTTGTTTTCCTGGTGAGTGGTGTCGTGTGAGAGACAATGGTGTTGCCTCTTGTTGCTGGTGGTGAAGTCGAGATTCTCTCTAAGGCGTCCTCCCCTGACTGTCCTGTTGGGTTCTCATGAAGCCAATTGTCATCAAGCTGAATTGTAATGAAACTGGATTGTCCTCTTTTGGAAGATCAGCAAGACCCTCATGTCTTTTTCCTTTTTTCGTGTTTTTCTTGGTTAAAGTCATGCTCAGACATCCTTTCTCTTGCATAACTGTTGGTCTGTATAAAACTTTTTGCTTGTACACTATGCATTTTGGTTTTTGGCTTGTTTACTGTGAACACCGTGTTGCAGGAGGGTCAATCTTGTATGTTAAATATGCTGTTAAGCTGCCTTACGGGAAGGCTTCCTCTGCAATGCCTATTTCCATTTTTTGTCCTTTCCTTCTTTTTTTTTTATATCTTGTTTTGTCTTTTTCGTTTCTTTTCTTTTTTTTTCTTTATTTCTTTTCTTTCTTTCTCCTTTTTTTCAATTAAATTCAATAATATAAAAAAACTAAATCAAATACTAAATAGTAAAACAACAATTAAAAATAATAAAACAAAAATAAAATTAAATTAAAATTAAATAGAATATGACGAAAATAAAAACTAGTCCTATTATAGTCATCCGGACGAAATTGGGTGTTGACAGTATGCATGTTGAATTTTGGACTATCGTGCGGTTTTGTACCGTATTTTGGATTTTAAGTATATAGGATGGTTTGAATTGAATGGTGTAATTGATGAAATTGTGATTGATTGCTTTATAGTTAGTTTGATGAACTTAATTACTGTATTGGATCATGTTAGAAGTGTTTAGGGTGGAAGTCATGTTATAGAATTGCCTAGATAGAAGGTTGAGTGTTTGAGTAGTGATTAGGGTGCTTTAGAGGAAGTAGGATGGTGATTTGAGCAAATGAGGTAGTTAGTGTAATTGAGCTGTTTGAGTAGTCTAGACAAGTCAATTGTGACTTGTTAAGATCATAAAATTGGCCTAAAACATATTAAAAATGGTAGAATTGGATTAGAGCCCTTAAATTGTAGAAATTAGTGTTTTAAAGAAGAACTTGGGTCTTAATCACATTAGAGTCACTACAAGGATAGCTAAAATCAGTTAGATAAGTTTAATTAAGCCTACATTATGAATTAGGAGTCTTAGAAATTGGGGAAAAGGGCTAGATATGTTAGGAGCACTAGTACAAAAATCATATTTTATAACGTACAAAAACAAATTATGACGTCATAGTTTTGTATGTTATAATAGGTCTACATATTTTATGACGTAGCAAAAATTTACGTCATTTGAACATATTATGACACAGGTTTTAAAATTAGTCGTTTTTTATGGATGTCAACTTAAAATTTGTGCTGGCTCCGAAGAAGAAATAATGTAAGAAGTCTATAAAAAAAGAAATAACTCTAATGAATGTCAACATAGATAATTTTACTCAATATCAATTCGAAACAATTTTCTCCAATATTCATATAAAAAAAATGGACTGATTTTAGAAACTGACGTAAATTTTTGCTATGTCATAAAATGTGTAGACCTATTATAACGTACAAAACTATGTATGTCACAGTTAGCTTTTGTATGTCATAAAATATGATTTTTGTACTGGTGGAGGGTGTGTGAGTGCATAATTCTGCAGAACTTGCGTTCTGCAAATTATGTAGACTCGTTATGCGAATGATCTCGCATAGCGAGTCATTGTAGGGGGTGCTCTCTGTCTGGGTTATTCGTTGTGCGAGCCTGTGCGCTTTGCGAATGACCAAAGATTGATGCTCTCTGCTTGGCGATTCGCATAGTGAATCCTGTCGCTGTGCGACTGGGACTGGCCTAGAGCCTCTACCAAGTTAATTCGCAAGATGACCTTGGATGCGCTATCATTGCATATGTAAATCTCAATATTTGCTTTTCTTTTTTTTTTTCATGACTAAAAGTATTAGTTAATTTCTGTAATGTATATTAGGAAATGTGAATGCACAATTTAGGAAAAGAAGAAAAAATCAATTAATTAGATGAATGCAACAATAAATGCTAATGAAATAAATAGTAAATTAGGTAGAATTTTTGGAATTTTTTTTATCAAAATAGACTCTATATATTTTGTTTTGCATTTTGTATCTATAAATAAGATTTTTCTATTTATTAATAACAGAAAATTATTAGTTTTCATTCTCTTTTATACTTTTCTCTTCCTTTTTCTTCTTTGGGTATTAGCAAGTTTTATATTTCATAACAAAAATTATTTTATAAATTTATACAAAACACCGTAAACTTAAAGAAAAAGACAAAAACATTTATATTTATGGATATCTGCTAATAAAATTTGTAATTGATAGTTGACATTAGTAAGTATTTATTATTGGTAGGTAATGAGTATTTTAAGATGTACTCATAAACAAATAGGATATGAGTATCATACTACCTGTGGATATTCATTACTTACAAAAAATTAAAATTAAAATTTACTTTATATTATATTTACATTTAATTAAAATAAAAATTAATTTATATTTTATTAGGTTAAATTTAATTAAAATTAAATTTTAATTTATGCTATATTTTATATTTTGTCTTTTAATTTTATTTTAAAAATTTATAAAATATATATTTTAAAATATTAATGGTATCAATGATGTATAATGACAGCTCAGTGAATCATCGATCGAGCGGTCAAAGAGTCTTTTGATGCCACATGAAACGGCCGGTCAAATTATGGACAAGGTTAGTGTTAAGAAGAATTACATCAATCCTAAGTGAGATCATTACTACTTGGATAGTAATTAGGCCAACACTATTCAGAAACTCATCCCAAAATCTATAAATACAAGTTTCATATCTAGATAATTGGTTACTTTTCACTATACATTTATTGCTAGAGTATTCGGACAAACACGGAAAAGATTGGAGACTAAACTTTGACCTAAGTTTGGAGATTGAAGAGCCTTCATAAAAGAAGACTTAATCTCGACTTCATAAACCAAAACATATGAGTTTTAAAATATCTATAGATATTATTTAGACGAGTATCTAACGAATAAGTGGACAAATTTCCAGTGAATTTTTTTGTTGCAAATCGATATACAGATAACCAGGACGAAGATTTGTATCTGATTCGATCTGTTGTCACCTCTAAGTAAACTCTTCTATAATAAACATTTCTTCTCAAATGAACCAGTATTGGAGAAGTGAATAGAAAAATGAGATTGTTTCGTCCTTCCTATTTTTATTTACTTTTTTTGTTACCTTCTAATAATTAAATTATTAAACACTAAATATAAACAATTTTATTACAACTTAAACGTTAATTAAACGTAATATAAAATTGTTTTTTTTTTCATACTCAAACATTTGGAAATGTCGTAGTTAAAATATAATTTAATTTTATCTTTCATTGTATAAAAAAAACAATTTTTTTTCGAAATATTGTCATTTTCTGTTCCATTCATTTCATCATATTTCACTTGGGTTCTAGGTTTAGATTTGGATATGCCATAAATCTCCTATTTGTATTGGTATGCAAGTAAATATGCATTGTAAAAAGATTTAATTAAGTTTTGACAGTTTAATAAATTTAAAATAAACATTTTTATTTGTGTTTAAAATAAATAAAACATTATTCTTAAAAATCAATTAAGAATGTATGAATTTATATGGCGCTTAAAACTTATGTCTGCGTAAAGAAAAGTTTGAACTTCTTATCTGCGTTATAAATACATATATTTTGTAAATTCCAATTTCCAACAGCACTAAGAATAACTTTACTGAATGTTTCGTTAAAGATTCTGTGGGACTGAGAGACTTTTTGTTCACTTTCCTACGATCTAGAAGTTAGGCGTGAATCGTGGAGTCTTGGCTCTTAAGAGAGTGACTTTGTTATCATTATGGAATATTTCTGAGTGTGAGTAAAGCGTACCTGGCTTGTGACTCCGACTCTCTATTTATAAGTTGTCTCATGCACCTTAAACTGACATAAATCCAATAAAATATAAACAGAATAAAATATAAACAGACTTACCTAAAAATATGGTTGGTTGTTTATAACCTGCTTATCAATATCTTTAATTATATATTCTTGATTATCCTTTGATTACTTTATCTTCTGATGGATTATTGGCCCAATAATAAATTAAGTGTTGGCCCAATTGCGGTCTCAACTAGGTATAATACATATGCCTCCCAAGTACGAGTTAAGTGTTCGGTTTTAGCCACAATTAACTATAAGACTTATGAATTTGAGGGAGGTTGTGTTTGTTGTATTGTTGTTCTTCTCTGTCCGAACGGTGGACTTTAGGATTTTCTTGCAGCCTTTTTCTTACTAGGTCGAATGGTTTGATCGGTGGATGCCAAATTTGCTTAGCACTTAAGGCCATGGAAGGTCGAGAAGGGGAGATCGACTGGCTAAATACCTGAGGTTGAATAACCGAACGGTTCCCGGTTGACGAGAGGGATTTCCCTCTCGGTCTTCGTCATCAACTTTTTGGTTGACGGGAGGGATTTACTTCTCGGTTTTTTCTTCAACGAGAGGGATTTACCTTTCGGTCGAGAAGGATTTACCTCTCGGTCTTTTCTTCAACGAGAGGGATTTACCTCTCGGTCTTTTCTTCGAGGAAAGGGATTTACCTCTGTCTTCGTCATCAGCTTTCTAGTTGACGGGGGAGGGATTTACCTCTCAGTTTTTTCCTCAACGAGAGGGATTTACCTCTCGGTCTTTTCTTCAACAAGAGGGATTTACCTCTCGGTTTTTTCTTCAACGAGAGGGATTTACCTCTCGGTCTTCGTCATCAGAGCTTCCTGGTAGAGTGGTTTGCAGGATCCTAATACTTGTACTTGAAGAAAAGTTCGAATTTGGAATGGTTAGAAAAGGTGTACACAATCAAAAGTTGAGATAGTTAATTTCAAAGTAGCTTATGCAATAAGGTTGGTCGGTCAAGCCAGTAAGATCGCTCGGTCTTCTATTGAATGTTTGAAGGAAGAGGACTCTGTATTAGGATATGCCTCAGCTGTAAGTGCTTTATGTTTTATGACTGAACGGGCGAGAGAGAGACCAAGGTCTGATCGGGTTGTACCCTGTATATGTTTCCTTGAACAAAGCCACTGAAGCTGTTTTGACACTGTTGGTGAGTCTTTTACTAGGTGATGCATCAGTCACAAATGATGCTTTTATATGTTGAGATGGACAACACTTCCCGACAGTTTAGTAGTATTAAATCATATAATATAACTCAAATAATAAAATGAATTTATATCGAAATAGTTATCTGTAAAGTCGTATAAGCTTGTTGAAGTTGGTGGTTTCTTCTATCAGGATCAATATGTTGGGGTGTGGTTGACATGATGATGCTGAGACTGCGTCCTTGTCTGGTTCCTTGCGGTTACAGTAGGATACCCCTGGCCCCACGGTGGGCGCCATAATATTTCGGTAAAAATTTTGTGGGACCGAGAGACTAATCTGACTGGCGCGTCTTCGTCTCCTTTTGTTCACTTTCCTACGATCTGGACCGCTCGCTTGCTCCTTCCGTGACCGCTCGTGTTCCTCCGACTTGCGCCGATCGTTCTCCTTCACCAAAAAGGGGGAGAGGTACCTGCAAAAGGCACTCTGACGCTCAAGTTAGGCATGAATTGTGGAGCCTCGCCTCTCAAGAGAATGACTTTGTTATCACTGTGGAATATTTCTGAGTATGAGTAAAGCGTACCTCGCTTGTGGTTTTGACTCTCTATTTATAAGTTGTCTCATGGATCTTAAACTGACATAAGCCCAATAAAATATAAACAAAATAAAATATAAACAGACTTACCTAAAAATCTGGTTGATTGTTTATAACCTGCTTATCAATATCTTTAATTAAATATTCTTGATTTTTTTTATTACTTTATCTTCTACTGAATTATTAATCCAATAGTATTGGCTCAATTGTGACCCAATTACGGTCTCAACTAGGTATAATACACTAAATAATGTATAATAAAACAAAACGATATTGGAATTTGGACTAAACTAATCTCGATGCGAAGAGTTACATACAATTCACAAAATTTACAAGTAAAACCCATTTAGATGGCAATGCAAATTTCTAAAAAAAAGGCATGCAAGTTTTTGTAAAAATTGAATATGAAGATGTTTTGAATGGTGTAATGATTCAGGGATACAGAAGGCAATGAAGGCAAAGTTTTGACAAGAAAGACATATCATTACAACAAAAATTACTTATTACACCAATTTGCTTCTACTGTGTATTTTTCTTTATTTTTATTGTGCATGGTTCTGTGGTCCCGGTGGTAGAATTAATTATATTTTATCTTAAATTATTTTTATAATAAAAAGAATAATAATCATCTAATTTTATTCATTAAAATATTTCTTTTTAATTTACCAAACTCAACCATTATAACTTTCATTTCAACTTTTTTTTTCACTGTTTTTTTTTCAATTCAAACAATCTCATTTTTTTTTCCTTTTAAATTCATTCTCTAATTTCATTTTAAAAAAATAAACACTAACATCATTAATATACAAGAGAATAATGTAGGTTAAGTAGACGCGTATTCACTTAATTATTAAATATAATTTTACATAATAATAAAGGTTAAGTAGACGTGTATTCACTTATAATTAATACAAATTCTATGAAAAAATTAGGACAAACTCAAAATTAATAATGAGTTATCACTATCATTGCATATGTCAATCTCAATATTTGGTTATCTTTCTTTTTTTCTTTATTTTTTCATGACTAAACGTATTAGTTAATTTCTGTAATGTATATTAGGAAATGTGAATGCACCATTTAGGGAAAGAAAAAAAAATCAATTAATTAGATGAATGCAACAATAAATGCTAATGAAATAAATAGTAAATTAGGTAGAATGTTTTTTCAAATTAGACTCTTTCACTTCTTTATTACTATCATTAGACTCACATGCGTTTATTTCTTTAATTAGACCCTTTTATTATAGATGTAGTTTAATTAATTTTTTTGTTTGAAAAAATATAAATTTCTATTTAAAAAAAATATGAAAGCAATATTTAAATGTATAGAAATATAAAAAAATTCGTTTAAAAAAATTATTTAGAGGAGAAATATAACAGTAGAAAATTAAAAATATAAAAAATATCAAATGTTTTAATTGGAATTTATAAAAAAATTTAAATAGAAAAAGTGTTGAAAATTATTAAATATTTAGAAAAATATAAAAATTAAAAATTAAAAATATAGAAAACTATAGAATTTTCAATTGAAATTCATAAAAAAATTTAAAATAGAAAAAGTATAGAAATTTATTTATTTTACAAGAAATTTAAAAATATAGTCGTTTAAGATATTTAAGATAAATTATGTTATTTTTATTGTTTTTAAATATGTAAATGCAAAGAAACACTTTTAAGGATTTAGTGTTTTTATATTTAATTATTTAAATGTGAATCTCTTTTTCCACAGTTTTTTTAATTTTCTTTTCTAACATAGCACATTATACATGGTATTTACAAGAATAAAATGACTTTGTTTTTATGTCAGAATTTGATTTTTTTTGGAAACCACCAAATTATTACCTACATTGTAATGTAATGATTATGCATGAAAAACCTGTCAAAATTTTATTATTAAGGAATCAAATTCTGAGCTGGAACTTTAAATGTATATTTACTGAAATTATTAAAAAGAAAAAGAAAGAGAAACAATTTTATAATACTCAAACGTTTTAAAATTTTTAAAATAAAAGCTCCAACTTTTATTTTATTTTTTTTTTTTTCTAAATAATTTTTTTTGATAAATTTTAATACTTATTCTTCTTTATTAATTTCACAAATTTCAATTAAAAAAATGATATTTTGTTATATTATTAAAATTTTCTTTTATATGTTTTTCTAATTACAACTTTTTTTCTAAAAAAAATTATATATTTATATAGTTTTAATATTCATTTTTATATCTGTAAATAAAATATATATAATTTTTCGAATAAAAAAAATAAAAAACTGTGTCAACAATAAAGAAAAGGTCTAATTGAAGGGCAAAAAATGCATATAAATCAAATTATGAGAATAAAGATGCTTCTAATAATGTGCAGAACAATTTAAATTTATTGGGATTAAAGAGATGAAAGAAGAAATTTAATGAAAATAACAATGAGATACATATTATTATGTAAGGAAAAATATTTATTTTTCACTACTTAAATATGATTTTACAGTTTTTATAAGGATAAAATAATTTTAATAGAAGTTAACCTTTATATTTAAAAAAAGTAATAAAATAGTGAAAAATATTTTGAAGTGAAAGTTACATAATGCAAAAGATGTTAAGGATAGGAAGGTACTAGAAAAAGATTTAGGTTTTTCTACTTTACAAATTCTATAAATAGACTTTTTCTAATGAGAATAAACCATCAATCACATTTCTCATTTTCAGCATTTCACAGCTGATCATGGCAAGCTCTAAGGTCTTAGGGGTTGCTTTCTTTGCTTTGTTCATTCTCGACCTTGCATTTGCTGCCAGGGCCCCAGAAAGGGCTCCTGTCGGAGGAGGTGGGGGTGGCGGAGGAGGGGGTGGCGGTAGAAATGGTGGTTCTGGGTTAGGGTTTGGCTCCGGTATTGGTGGCGGTAGGAATGGTGGTGGAGGTGGAGGAGGTGGTGGAGGTGGAGGTTCCGGTGGTTCTGGTGGAGGAAGTGGTGGAGGATGGGGTTCCGGTGTAGGAAGTGGAAGAGGAGGACAAGGTGGAGGTGGAGGTGGCGGTGGTGGTGGAGGTGGCGGAGGTAGTAATGGAGGTTCTGGAGGTGGGTCAGGTTGGGGTTGGGGTGGGGGTGGAGGAGGACATAAAAAGTCCCCTTCCCCTTCACAATAAGAGATGATTTCCATGTTACATGTGATTTCCAGAAATAAATTGCAGTGTGATCACTTTGGTGATGATGGTTGTTGCTTCATGCATGCATGGTATTATTATACAAAATATAATTTACTGTGTATTAGTGAAGATTATCTTATAAAAATCTCGAGTTTATTAAGTGTCTTTCCCTTTTATATATCCTGTTATTCATTTTCTTATTAATACTATGAAGAAAAAAAATGTAATAATATTAATGGGTGAAAACCAGTGGAAGGATTTCTCATCAACTTTGTGAAACTTTATCCATTACTGGATTTTATTTCACTTTATTTGAGGACTAAATTTGCGAGATAAGATGAATTTGTTAAGGGTGAGAAGATTTGAGAAGAAATATATGAATTTTATTGAAATGTACCCGTTGTTCTTTTTAGGGTTAAATATGTTTTTAGTCTCTATATTTTGGGGCGATTTTGGTTTTAGTCCCCCGTTCAAACTAAGGTATAATTTAGTCCTTCAACTTTAGAAAACTCTGGTTTTAGTCCTTTTTACCAAAATTTTTTTAACTTTATTTGCTGTTTCAAGCACGTTTCATTATAGCATTTGGATTGTTTATACTGTTTGACACAATTTTGCTTCAATGTTAACTGAGAAACGCGTTTGAAACAACAAATAAAGTTAACAAAATTTGGTAAAAAGGACTAAAACTAGAGTTTTCTAAAGTTGAAGGGTTAAATTGTACCTTAGTTTGAAAGAGGGACTAAAATCAAAATCGTCCCAAAGTATAGAGACTAAAAACATATTTAACCCTTCTTTTTAATTTGACTATGTTTCTCAAAAGTGGTGATGTGAGAATCGATTTTGAGATTCCAAACCAATTACGTGAGAACGCTATTAAATTGTTTTACTTGTTTTAGTTTATACGTACATGGTTTTAAGTTTTAATAATGATAATCATAATGATATTAATGATTATATTAATGATATTATTAATAATAATAATGATAAAGATAATAATAATAATAATAATAAGAGTAAAACAATAATATTTTATTTTTTTTCATTAAATATATTTTAATTTAATCAACCTATCATATCACTTAACTTTAGGTTCTATGTGTATAGTTTTAGGTTTTAATAATAATAATATTAATATTAATGATAATGATAATAATATTAATATTATGAAAAAATATCTATTAATATTAAACGAGTGGAATGACTTCTCATTATCTAATGTTGTTTTTTTTTTTTTTTGAAACTTTAGCTATTACTGGGTGTTATTTCACCCTGAGTTTATCTGAGAGAGTAGATTTGCGAGATATAATAGAAGATGGGTTTTTTTAAGGATGAGAATATTTGAGACGAAATACATTAATTTTAAATGTCTATGGTTCTTTTTAATTTGATTATGTTGGTGAGAAGCGGTTATAAATAATGTGAGAATCGATTTTGAAACTCCAAACCAATTATGTAAGAGTGCTATTAAATTGTTTTAGTTTCTATATATGTTCATGATTTTAGGTTTTAATAATAATAATAATAATGATAATCATAATGGTAATAATAATAATATTAATGATGATATTAATGATATTTATAATAATAATAATAAAGATAATAATAATAATAATAAGAGTAAAATGGTAATATTTTACTTTTATTCATTAAACATTTGTTTAATTTAACAAACCTATCATATAACTTAACTTTAGGTTGTATGTGCATAATTTTAGGTTTTAATAATAATAATAATAATAATAATAATAATAATAATAAGAGTAAAATGTTAATATTTTATTTTTATTTATTAAAAGATTTTTTTTATTTAATCAACCTATCATGTCAGTTAATAACTTTCATAAACTTTTATTGTTTCTTTTAAAGTGTTTGAATGTGAAAGTGAAGATATTTGAAAGTAAAATCTACGAAAGATTATAATTTTATTTTTGTAATTAAAATAAATATAAAATAAAATCATATAATGTGTTAAATTTTAAAACCAAGGTGTATTCATCGTTTTTTTTTACCTATGCAAGTATCTTATTGAAGTGACACACTTGTAATATCAAAGAAAAATTAGGGATAATTAAGTTAATTTCATGTGGACACACAAAATAAGTATATGATTTTGTAATAACTTTGGTATGAAGTTATTAAAGTAAGTTATTTGTTTCCAGTTATGCACGCATATGGAAAGAATAGTGATGTGTGTGTTTGTTTCATGCGATGTGTCTTGATTTGAGGAAGTAGATTTGCAAGGTCCGATGGAAGATGGATATGTACAAGATGAGAAGATTTGCGGAGAAATATATGGATTTTACTAAAATATCCATCAATTTTTTAATTTGACTATATTGATGAGAATCGGTTGTGGGTGATGTGAGATTCGATTATGGGACTGCAAACCAATTCTAAAATAATGCTATTAAATTGTTTTCGGATGAGATGGAGGAGACTCCCTATGAATTGATGGGAATCGATTCTCATTCCTTGTGCATGTGTGTGTGATAAGTGTGAAAAAGAGTTATTTTGACACTTATAAATGATCTCAATATTGTAATTGTTCATGTTATTATTCGGTGAAAAGTTGTAATAGGAAGTACATTGTTATGTAAATTATTGTGCAGGAGAAAGGTGTATAAATGGAAATATGTCAGCCAATTCTCGTAGAGCGTAAGCCAAAATTCGCAGAGCCAGCAGAAAGAAATTCGCACAGCGCACCAGGGCCTGTGCACTGAGTGAGTAACAACAGTTAAAGAAAAAGAGCATTTGGAAATTCACATAGCACACACACTTGTACGCTGAGCGAATAACCGCAGTTGAAGTGCAACAATTAAAAGAAATTCGCACAACGCACACACACTTGAGCGCTGAACGAATTAATGAAGTTAAGTGGCTCTTAAAAGACGTGACAGAAAGACAGAAACCATCTTCTGGCACACAAAAAATAGAAAAACGTTCTGGAGAAGTTCAGGAGACCATCGGGAGACTATTCAAGACATCAAGAACTCACTTTCTGCAAAGAATTGTTGTAAAGAGTATGTTTGAGATGTCTAGGATAGACTAATTTTTTTGTTCATTGGAATTGGTTGTATGACAGTACATTGATGTAAACTTTCCTGTGCAATATATGTTTCTGTTCTTGTTCTTTTCTTGACTTGCTCTTGATTATACACAAGTATAATTCTTTTAAAAGGTTTTTTGGTACCGGGAAATAGTTTTAGAACAAAAAACATAAGAAAAGAAACTAAAAGTGACTACTTTAGGAATAACTTATGTGCTTTTGGTCATTCTAAACATTTGATTTTAATGAAAAATTATATGTTGAATTAATTAAGAAATTAATAATTTAATAGATAATTTTAGAACTTGTTTTAAGGAATTAAATCAAGATACCAATATGTGAATGCTTGAACAGATAACTTATGTTATCCAGGATGTTACTGAAATGTTTGTCAAAGACCAATTCTAGTGATCTTTTATCATATTGTTCAATCTTAAATTTTTACATTGTTAATTCCATGCCATTTATCCAAATTAAAATCAAAATGTCATCAACATTAATTGTCTTTGATAAATAAATTTAATTGAATAACTTAACACAAGTTCTATTGGAAGAACGATATTATATTATTTGTAACGTTTTGGTATACTTGTCAAGTTATCAAGTTTTAGATTACACATAGTTTTAGATTTTATAGTAATAACAATAATGATAATAATAATTATATTATGATGATATTAATAAATATAATAATAATGATATATAATAATAAAGGTAAAATGATAATATTTTATTTTTTATTCATTAAAATATTTTTTAATTTAATCAACCTGTTATATATTAATTTTCATAAACTTTTAAGCTTTCTTATAAGATATTTTAATGTAAAAGTATTGAAAGTCTTTCATCAACTAATGATAAAATTAATTTAAATTATATAAATAGGTATAAATCTCAGTTTATATAAATTAGTTTTGTAATATTGAATTAGATTTAAAATTCACTTTTTAATTGAGAATAAAATATTTGAAGTTAAAATTTATGTAAGATTATAATTTTATTTTTATGATTAAAATAAACATAAAATATTTTTATTATTATTCTTATTTATTATTATTATACATATAATGAATATGTTAAATAAAAAGAGAGGTGTGCTCATAATTTTTGTTCAAATGTACAAATGTGACTAAAGTGTCACGCTTGTAATATCAAGAAAATATTATGGGTAATTAGGTCAATTAGATGTCATTTCCTTTTAATTTTCTCAATCTAGAATGAAAATTTGGATATCTCCACAAATCCATCGTGAGAGATAAAAGCATATTCATGTTAATATAATAAACAAATTCATTCCAGTGTCTATAATAAATTTGTGAAAACAAACACATGTTAATATAAGCAATCTTACTTTCACATCTTTTTCTTCTCAAATTCATTCTCAAGCATTTGCAGTCATATTCCTCTCTGGTGAACCCGAACTTATCATGAAGCTTACATTTAATGGAACTTCATCCTTACAAAATTCATAGAAAGGACAAAAAAAAAACAAAAATATATCAAAAAGAAATAACTTTTTTACGATTGAGATTATCAGAATAATTAAATTCCAAAAAAATATACAAGATTATTAGGATAACTATTTTTTTTTACGATGCAAGTCCATTGCTATTAATTTGAAAAAGCTCTCACTTTTTATATTATACATAAATTTAATTATACTCCGTTCGCTAACTTTTAAAGCTAAGCGTTCACTTTTTTTATTGAAAATTTTTGAAAAAAGTTAGAAATTTTAGAGAGATTTTTTTTCAAATATTAAAGACCATACTTTTCAAATATTTCAAGTCTTCACTTTTCAAGTTTTTAAAGAGAGGCAGTTTTCAAATGTTATATATATATATATATATATGGGGTTTGCTAACTTGCGTACGCCTATTTTTCAGTTGGTATATTTTAGTAATGTGTACCAGATTTCAGTAGACAAAAATACCCTTATATATCATGAATTCTAAGTTTTAGGGTTAAGGGTATTTTAATAATTTTTATTCTCAAAATTAAAAAAATAAAAAAAGAAACCCCAAACCCTTACCCACCTCTCTCATTCCTCTCAACCCTTTCTCTTTCATCTCTTTCACTCCAACTTTTCTCTATCATCCCTACTCTAGCCCCAATTGAAATTTTCATTCTCAAAACTAAAAAAAAGAAACCCCAAACCCTTATTTACCTCATTCACTCCTCTCAACCCTTTCTCATTCATCTCTCTCCCTCAAACATTTTCTTTGTCATCTCTGCACTAGCCCAACTAAAAAAACACTCATTATTAAACAATTTACTTTCGTAAAGAGCTGAGTCATTCACATATTCACCTTCCGAAAAAAGTTCATTCATAATCTCTTTATTTTCATTATCTTCACTGTATATATTACAGCCGACGGACACAACTTGCACCAAGACTTATGAGCATCCTTCCTTTACATTCTGAGACTACTATGTAACATTGCTATGTGACCATTTAATTTTTTTTGGTAGAAATTCATTAACTTGTTTTCCTTTACTAAAGAAAAAATAAATCAAAATACAATAAAATTCTCAACGATAAAATCAAACAATAAAAATTCTAAATCTTGAAATTTTATTTAAAATTATATAATGAAAAAATTAGGTGCTTTAATTTTTTTATTTATGTAAGTATTTTTTTCTCTAACCATAATGAGTGTTTTTTTAGTTGGGGCTAGTGCAGAGATGACAGAGAAAATGTTTGAGTGAGAGAGATGAAGGAGAAAGAGTTGAGAGGAATGAAAGAGGTGAGTAAGGGTTTGTTTTTTTTTTTAGTTTTGAGAATGAAAATTATTAAAATAAGACAAGTGTTTCTGATTTCTTTCAATTGGGGCTAGAGTAGGGATGACAAAGAAAATGTTGGAGTGAAAGAGATGAAAGAGAAANGNTTGANAGGAATGAGAGAGGTGGGTAAGGGTTTGGGGGTTTCTTTTTTTATTTTTTTAATTTTGAGAATGAAAATTATTAAAATATCCTTAATCTTAAGACTTATAATTCATGATATAAGGATATTTTTGTCTACTGAAATCTGGTACACAGCTAAAATGTACCAATTGAAAAACAGGCGTACGCAAGTTAGCAAACCCATATATATATATATATATATATATATATATATATATTTGTTTATTTCTTGGTAGAGACGTTAGAAATTCTAAAATGTTTGTTTTGACTATAGGGAACAAAAAACAAAAAGAGTATTTTTGTAGTTAGAAAATCTTTTATGTGAATTTATATTATTTTAATTAGTAAAATTAATGGTTTTAAATTTCAACATAAATGTAGTTTGATAAAAATCATTAATTATACATTAACCTTGTATTGTATGTATTATAAAAAATGATTTAAGTAAATTTTAACTACATAATATATTTATGTATTTTGAATTAGTTTTAATAAACTTGTTGAATGAAGTAATGATTGAGAGAGAGTGCGATAGAGAAGGCAATGAAAGCTTTAACCTATAATGCCTTTCTAAATCTAAAAGGTAGGTTTCATTAAAGACTCACAAGTGTAGGATGAGTGAAGGACTAAACAAAATCCTATCCATAATTATTTACTTTCAAAATTAAAGTTAGTTTATTAATCAAACTTTACTCGTTACTTTAATTTAGGTTTAAATACTAATTTGGTTATATTTTTTTTGTTGATTTTTTTTTAATTTGGTCATAGTTTATTTTTATTTTTTCTATCAAGTCTTAATTTTTATAATTTTTTTTTAATTTAGATGTCACACCCCATTAAATTTTGCACCTTAGTGGAGAACACGTGTCACACCCTATAGGTTCCCTAGGCTAGTGGGAGACAAGGAGTGCAGTGCAATTAATTCCCCATCATCATAAATCGTGTGGTAGCAAAGGGAATGGAAGTTTCATTTAATTCCCTACCTCGGTGACCGTGTGGCAGCAAGGAAGGAGGGCATTTGCAAATAGTGGATTCCACGTGGCACTACATGGAGTGTAGCACTCAAAAAGTGGAAAACAAGTGACAGTATGGGATTGGACCGTTCGGTTTTTGGGAGACAGTATTTAAAGAAGGATTTTAGAAGCTGACGCCATTTTTCTTCTGCATGCCAACTCTTCATCTTCCATCTCCAAAAAACTCACCATTTTTCTCCTCCTTCTCTCTAGAAACCTCAACCTTCTTTCTAGGATTTCAACCACTTCCTTCCCTCTCATCATCAACCTTATCCCAGATTAAATACTCCCGGTGTCAAGGGCTTTCATTTGCACCGATCAGAATCTCTATTGGACGACTTTGGATTTTTGGAAGAAACCATAGAAGTAGTACTTAGAAGCTAGCTGGAGTTAGAGGTAAGAGAAACTTATAAATTTAATTATGGTTATTTCGTATGCATGATTTTGTGAGTTTATGCTTGCTAAATGTATGATCTTGTTGTTGAGAAATGCATGTTTGATTTTTGGTATCAAATATGTCATAAGGTTATAAAACTTAGTGAAAATATGAATCTGTAATTGAAGGGTCATTAGGACTGTCCGGTTTCCCCTTAAAACAATCGATCTGGTACCTTTATGTTGAAACTTAAATATCTTGCTTGGTTAGTCGTTCGAAATTACCTATTAAAGGATGTCCAGTCTTATACTGAACGTTCGCCTTGAAGTGCTTGGTCATAGACTGAGTACTCGGCCTCATATTAACTATTTAGACGTTCGATTTATATTAGTAAGGTTTATTAAAAGTACTCAAACTTGGGAATGCTCGGTCATAGACTAGCCTTCCAATTATTGAAGTATTCGATCTCATATTAACTATTTAGAACGATCAGTCATACACTGAGTGTTCGGTTTATATTGATGATGTTTATTAAAAGTACTAGGTCTTATACCAGTACTTGAATTCTTAAAACGTCCGGTTTATAATATTATTTATTTGAAAAGTGCTCGGTCTTACACTGACACTTAATTTCCTAAAGAGCGTCCGGTTTTGTACTGACACTCGCTTTGTTGAAGACAACTTCTGTTATCCTAAGGCATTTGGCTCAATTTGTAAATTGCTCGATATTTCTTAAAGGTCAACTAGTCGATGACTGTTCATTCCTTCTCGTGTATTAATTATATTCCTTGGCTTTCAATAGCGCCTGGTATTCTTCTTTATTAAACCGTTCCGTCACCTGATGGAACCCTTATGGTATTCATCTGCCTTTGACCATTCGGTCATTTGTTGAATCCCTTGATACTCGGTCTTCTTATCACTATTCGGTCCTTTGTTTACAGTAATACCTATATACAAAGAATTATTTTTCTAAATAAATAATTGGTGTTGGATGGTATTGAAACGAGAAAGAATTGAAGTTATTATATGTAAGAGTATTCCAAGGAGGAATATCTCATGATTTGGAATTGATTTGGTAAAGTATGACTATGATCAGACTCAGTTCTGCTCTATCCTGATATTTCGTGATTACGCCTTCTCAAATAGAGAAGGGTAACTCATGCGTGGGAATGACAGGAGGTCCTTTAGCCTGATATTTCTATACCGAGGTGGTTCCACTAGACTAGCCTCGGGTGGTGGTCTGTTGAGTGTATCCCAGCCAGGTCCACCCGGGTGCAGAGAGCGGCGAGCTACATAGTTCATACCGTCCGAGCAGAGTCTAGAAAGATTGGTCATGATAGTTTTTGAATGATTTACTTGGATTATTGATGTATTTGAAATGTATGTGAAAATGATTAATTAAATTTACATAAGCTTACCCTTATTATCCTCTCTTGCCTATGTCGTCGTTCGGTATCTGAACCGTCCGGATTGTTCTCTTCACTGCAATGATCATCCTTTTGAGTGTGAGCAGAGGGTGATCGTGAAGATATATTGGAAGATGCCCTACAACCAGAGCAACCTTTGGGCATCATGCCGGAAAGCTATGCAGGACCTTTCGGTCCTTAGTTTAAGTTTTACTTTTATCCTGTGTATCTAACCGTCCGGTTTATAAGTATTTTGTAAAACCGTTCACTATAGTTCTGTAAAATGTGTCAGACTCTTAACTGTTGTACAGTTTTTAATTCTACGCATTATTTCTTTTTCTTTATCCACCTAACCGCTTATCTCCTACTTTTCTGTATTATTATTTATGTTAACTCCTTAAATAAATTAATTATAGCTTTTGTTATATATTTATTGGGATGTTACATTAGACATTTTTTTAAAAGTTTTTAAATAGTTAATGATATATAAATAAGACATATCTAATGTTAATTTATGATTATTTTTTTTGTTTTTTTTTTAATTTTTTAAAATATTTTAAAAAATGTTTTATATGTCAAGTCATCGTTATGATATGCAATAATAATAGTTTCATGTCTAAATATCATTATCTTATATTTAAATTAGTTTTAAATTTCACTATTTTTGTTTAATTCAATTTTAAACTTTTTTTAAATATTATTTTTTTCTTTTTGTCCGTGTTGAACAAAAATTTAAT
The DNA here is from genome assembly GCF_000741045.1 of Vigna radiata var. radiata. Lineage (NCBI taxonomy): Eukaryota > Viridiplantae > Streptophyta > Magnoliopsida > Fabales > Fabaceae > Vigna > Vigna radiata. Next base: position 36,386,888 of record NC_028358.1, read on the forward strand.
TTTTTATAAATATTATATTTTCATTTTATTAAAATTTATGTTTTATTAAATATTTTTAGATTTATTTTAAAGTCAATTTTAATTAAATTATTAAAGTATAATTATTAAATTTTTGTTTATTTTTGTTATATATAAAAAATGTTAGAGTTGTCTTAAAATTATGTTAGACTTCATTAAAAAAAAAAGGGTTAGAATTTATTTAAAAATAGAGGAAAATTTTTCATTATTTTTAAACTAATAAAAATGTGAATTTTAAAAAAGTTTTAATATAATATTTATATAAAATAATTTATGTTTATTGAAAAATTTGTCCATCAATAATAAGTTATATAATTAACCATAAATATTAGTGATGAAAAAATTTATTGATAATAAAATATATATTATCAACAGAGTTATTAACAAATTTTTTTATTTATAATAAATCTGTTAATAATTAAAATTTTAAAATTTGTCAATAATTTAAATTTAACAACAAATTTATTTTTAATTAGTCGATAATTTTAAAATTTTTTACAGTGTTATGACTGAACAAAATAACATTAAAATATAATTTTTGAATTATTTTTATAATGTTAAATATCAGTAGCTTTTATTTTTAGTAATTAAGTATATTTCACTTATAAAAATTAAAGTAATTAATATAATTTATATTATTTTATGGGGTCATAATGCAATACTTGATGCAAGCATAAATAAAAACATATGAAAACTAATATCATCTATAACAATTTATTAAATGAATTTATTATATTAGATCAAACATATTTTTATATTATCTTTTCACTTTAAATATAATACAAGTACAACGATTACATAATAAAAAAATATATGTATATCAAAAACACACTGAGATTCAATAAAGCCTAAATTCTTAATAAAAGAGAAAAAAAAGTTAATCCTTTTATTTTTGTTTATAACATTCAAGATTTAGATTTAATAAGTTTTATAATAATGTAACAATATAAATCATGTTATTTAAAAGTTATATTATTTTTAATTAATCACAAAAAAGATATACTGGTTTCTTTACTATAAGTTGCATGCAAATTTATTATATTCTTTTTTATCAGATTTGTTAACATTTCATTTTATAGTGAATATTTTATCTATTTTGATTTTATTTTACTGTTCCCATTTTTTTTTATGTGTAAATTGTCTATAGAATTTATATTCATTTCTTACTCTCAATTAAATAAGATACTCATATTATTATTTTTTATTTTGAATACATTAACCGATTTATTTATTTTTTTGTCAAATATTTATTGTTTATTTACTATCTTTTAACTTTAAATGTTATTGTACTTTCTTCTTTCTTAAAAAGTAATTATTAAATCCATTTATCTTTTTTCTGCATACTTTAATTAATTTACTATAGATATTATATGATTTCAATAATATTTTACATATAAACATTTTCTTATCAAATAAAAATTTTATTTTGTCAATCACATTTAAAAAATAGTTTTTTTGTTTGGAATTTTATATCATGAATAAAAGAAGTGATCGAAAATTATTCAATAAAAATACTTCAAAAAGCATTATTCGATGAAATAAAAGGTTTATCTGTATTTAAGTTTTGTTAAAGAATTTCCAGTAATTTATGGATTTTTATGTGGGTTTTGATGTGTGAACATATTGACCAAAATGGACGCGGCTGGTTGACTTCATCAACTTAAAACCAGCAAAAGTTAAGTCCAAAGTGGAACTAAATTATTTCACATGTCAAACTTTTTTTTTTTCATGACTCAACGAACAGATTTTAAGGAGTAATATTTAAATTTATTAGTTTATTTAAATTTATAATTAAAATAATATTTAAAATAGATCAATAAAAAATGTTAATTATTAAAAAATTGTTAAAAAAAACTTTTTGTTTTAAGAAAGAGGGAATTTCATGGTCTGTTTTTAAAGTATTTGACTGAAAAATTAGAATATATATGACAGAGATGGAAAGAGAGATTCCAATGGTGGAAGTGGGAGTGGAAGTGCAATGGCGGCAGCACTATAAGGAATCCTCTGCAACACGTTACTTAAAAATAATGATGAAATGCAATAGTAACTGGTTAGGTGTTAAGCAAAGGAAGCTGCTAGAAAAAGATTTAGCTTTTTTCTACTTTGCAAACTCTATATATACCCTTTTCTTGCCTCAAACTCCTCACATTTCAATCAGAATAAATCATCACATTTCTCATTTTCACCATTCGCAAAACTTGATTAGCTGATCATGGCAAGCTCCAAACTCTTAGGGGTTGCTTTCATTGCTTTGTTTCTTCTTGACCTTGCATTTGCTGCCAGAGTCCCAGAGGGATTTTTTGCCGGAAGAGGTGGCGGTGGAGGGGGGGGGGTGGCGGCGGTGGTAATGGACGTGGTTCTGGGTATGGATCAGGGTATGGCTCAGGTGGGGGTGAAGGGTTTGGCGGAGGAATAGGTGGGAGTGGTGGCGGTGGTGGAAGAGGAGGAGGTGGTGGTGGAGGTGGAGGAACGGGTGGTTCTGGGTACGGGTCCGGATCAGGGTATGGATACGGGTCGGGGTCAGGGTCTGGCTCCGGGATTGGTGGTGGAGGAGGAGGTGGAGGTGGAGGAGGTGGTGGTGGAGGTGGCGGAGGAGGTAGCAATGGAGGTTCTGGGTATGGAAGTGGATCGGGGTATGGTTATGGATCGGGTTGGGGTGGAGGAGGAAATAATGAGCTCCCTTAAACTAAGAAATGATTTTGCTTTATATGATATAATATAATAGTTATTGACATGTTACATGTGATTTCCAGAAATAAATTGCAGTGTGATCACTTGGTGATGATGGTTGCTGCTTCATGCTTGTCTGCTAGATGATATTAGATAGATTTCTTGATTAATTGGGTATCATTATATTTAATGGAAGTTCATCTTTACAAAATTCATAAAAAGTCAAGGAACGTCTACGTTCAATTCTTCATATATATAAGCAACAAAGAAATTAAAAGATAATGTTTCATTTAAAGAATGAGATGGAATTGTTCTGAGACCCTCAGATAAACAAAAATATATAAAAAAGAAAGAACTTTTTTATGGTTGACATTAGCACAATAATTAAACTCCAAAAAGAAATACAATATTATTTTAGGATAACTATTTTTTTTACTATGCTTGTCCAATGCTATTAACTTGAAAAAGCTCCCACTTCATATTTTACATAAATTCATGCTCCATTCGCTAACTTTTAAAACTTAGGCGCATTGACTAATGCCGTTTCAAAATACCATTGTATGACATGGTTGTGTTAAAATATTGTTTAATTATGATGAGTAAATGTATCATTCTGCAAAAGAAGAATATCAGTTCATGATAACAAAGAAGTAACAAAGTTCATGAGTTGTCAACATTTTCTACTTGTATGCTGCTTTTGGAGTTGGTCTTTTTTGTCGGAAGTGGAGTGCAGAATGCCCATTTGTATGAAGAGAATTACAAGAATAGAGAGCTTCACATATTGAAATGTTTCATGCAGCAAGCTATTTGCTGGGTTGTAAATAAGTCAATACCGAGGACCATATTCGAAATTGACCATACAATTTCTTCCACTTGCATACATACCCAAGATAATTTTCATCATAATACAAAATCAGTGCCGTATTGCTAAATTGTCATTACTCTATTGCATGGTTAACTACAAACCATTTCATATTTATTATTTAATTGACCAAACAATTAATATGACACCATGAAAAAATATTAAACAACGATTCAAGAATAAGCAAGACATTTATCACTTTATTTAAAAAAATGTTATACTAAAATTTAATCTTATTAAAAATAATCACAATCTCATTTTATTATGAACTTGATTCCCTTTGTCTAAATCTAAAAGAAAGTTTATCTCCCCCTCAATTCACTATTATGTAACATTTTATAACTCTAGGTCCAATTACAAGTAATTTAAAATTTTGTAATCATAATTCTGATGCTTTATGTGGTTATGCCAAACGTGGAAAGTACATATAGACAAACTATATAATTGCGGACAGCAGTATGGTTGCATTGGCATGGATAATGTCATATATTTTCGTAATGAAAAAAAAATCATGTCTATCTTCTTTAAACAATATTCCTCAACCAAGCTTCATCAATTATTATCTGCTCAGTTAATTATAATCTTAACAAAACTTCTTATGCAACTAGATTCGACTATCAAAGCTATCATTTAAAGTTAATATCCTAATTATTACAACTTCAAATATTTAATAAGATTTATTAATTCTCTATACTGTTATAGCTTCAAATACTTTCAAATTATTCTTCATCAAACTGAAAATTTATTTTACTTTCTGTAAGGCAATATTCCTTCCTTAGTTTACTATAAACTAAAATACACGCACTGATAATTTTATCTTAAGCACGAAACATTTTTTTTGCATTTACAAACCAATCTTTTACTTCACTAGGATCATAAGCATATCATATTCCATCCGAGAAGCAGAAGTGAAAGTAATGCATGACTGTTCTTTGTCTCTTTATGATTGTATTATATAGCAGGAAAACAAATGGTCTAGACTTAACAAGTATAGACACGCATGAAGTGGTCATAATTAACTAATTTCTTTCCACAACTCAGAGAGTAACGTTTAACCTTAATATTTTGAAGACCAAAGAAAAATCCGGGATGACGATTAACTTTTTGAAAAGAATAAACATGGATAATCAATACATAAAAAATAAGATAATGAATAATAGCTTATGCAGAAAACCTTAGTTGTATAACAACAAACCTTTAAACATATCTGACGGGTTAGTTTTATTTTAAGAAAAGAACATAATGCTTTTGTCGGTGCACTTTCTTCGAAAACTGTACAAAGGCAAACATGCAGTTAAAAAATAATCAGCATAACCTGTTGCAAATGCCTCAACACTGATACACAGTTTAAGAAAGAAAAGACTTTATTTAGCTAAAAAGAACATCCGAAGGCGAAAAACTGCTATTGAGATATTCTAATACATAGCGTCTAGTAAATCGTCAACTTTAGAAACACAATTCGGGCTTGAGGTTCTAACAACTCACAAGTGAATTCTTGATTCTCAAATGCTATCACAAAATAATTTTCAAATCCTATCTCAGGCTAGTGATTGAGGACACAGATCATATAAGACATTAGCACCTGTTGACTTACAAAAAAAAAAAGAATTTAGTTCTAAATACTACACTTTGGAAATGAGCGTGAACTTTCCAATCGAACTTGTCTGTTGATGGGGTTTGAGAAGAAATTCTATAAGACCGCTCTCAATTCAAGAAAAAAAATTCCTGCCCTCTCCCGCTACAATAAAGACCTCCAAAGGTATATCATGTGATGATAATTTATGTAAACAAATCCCAAAATTCAGCAAATGTATAAGCAATTAGCAAGCAGATTCACTAAGCATCTAATAGCAGACAAGTGCACTTGCAAACTACTCAATCACCCTCTCACTAGCATAAGCAACCTTCTGCAATATCATAGATTCAGCTGTACGAATAGCTCTCTGGGCTCCTGTTATGGTAACCTTCCTGTAATAAAAAAGCACGCACACGTATAAAATATTTACGGTTTTACAGATATTCTGTCAGGCATTTGCTTAATAATTTTTGTTATACTAGGATATGAAGCAAAGAAAAATCTTGAGTGAACAAATTCCCACCTCTCAGTTGTTCCAGAAATGTAATCACCTCTATCTGATATCTTTATCCTCGCCCCACTAACCTGAAAAGCAGACGTCACTCGAGTTAGTTTATTGTATTAGTAATCACAATAAATACATAGGAATGCTGTTAGGCGTAACAAACCTGACTAATTTCCATAATATTCCTTCCACCACGACCAACAACCAATCCTATATGCTCATCTGCAACACCCATGGTCACCGAGTTACTCCGCTCCTCCTGGAACAGAAGAGAATGTAAGTCAAACTGACCAAGCAAATCACTGCATGAGGATGCAAGGATTTAAAGTTAATCTCATTCACCACTGATTATATATAAAATCTGACGATAACATGTTGATTAAGGAAAAAATAATATAGATATTGTAAGAAATGTGAGCCAAATATGGTAACAGATCTCTCAAGCTTGAGATTCAATAATTTTTTTTATTTGACAAACTATTCTATGTTTACGATTTTAATATTGTTATTATGTTTATTTTCAAGTCTCATAAAGTAGTATTTACATATATTTACACACACCGATAGAAACTGGTGTCTGAACTAAAAGACAGAATAGGGACGAAATCTCCATTCTACAGAAAAGAGCACACACTGCACAACAGTTTAGAGTCTGCAGTTCCTAATGCCCAAATTACTTCATGCTCTCAACTGACAGCATAAAATCCCTCAAACCTCATCCTATTTATATACAGCTACCGGTCTGCTAACATAAATCACTCTTACAGGGACTAATCAATTACAGGGCCACTCCCATTCTTTCTAACATAACCCCTGGTATTTTTTTACCGACTAATCTAACTAACTGCACACACACCTGCATACTCATGCAAACCAAGCAGGTCCAAAATCGCCTGAAATGTTGGACTGATAGGTTCAACTCATTGGACTGTCAGAGCATCCTAACTTCGAACAAGGTTAGCATTTTAACTAATGTTGATAAAAAACCATATATAGCTAGATTAAAATCACAATTTATAGCGTAGTGAAATAAATTTTAACTTCATTCTCGGCCTTTATTTTAGCATCTAATCAACTCTGGAGTCTTAGTACAAAGGCTTAATTAGATACGCTATAAATCCTTGCACACATACTATTTTTGTTTTTTGTCCCTAGACACTTTTGGTCCCTCATGTTAGCATCTGTGGAGAAAACCTGTTTTGGAGAAAACCTGTTTTAGCGGACAGAGTTCCATCGTTAATGGCCGCAAGTGCCACGTCATCAAATGATGTCATCAAGTGCCAAATCACAAAAATGGCATGTCATTAAAAAGGTTACGTGAATATCACGTTTTTTAAAGTGTCATGTCTTCACGGATTTTAAAAAAAAAAATTTGACATATTCACAAGGATTAAAAACAAATTAATATAATTTAAAATCCTTCATTATTCTTGTGTGTGTGTGTCTGAAAACTTGGCAACTTACAACATGAAAAACTTCAAACAAGATTAAATCAATGGTAAGTGAAGAACCTTGCTATTCTGGAACTTAGCTCCGGCACCATTTGGTCTGTAATTCACTGCATTGTATGCAGGTGGTGCAACAGATGGAAGCACATATGTGTATGGAACACCCTGATAACCCGAGAAGTATACACCTGATGTTTAAGTTAAAAATTTTAATTAGGATCAAACTCATCAATTATGATTCCTTACAAAACACGACTACTTATACAAAGCACAGCATTTTAAATCTTCATTTTCACAGCCATAAAAAAGAGAACCTGGCTTTAAAATACAAAATTACCAAAAAAAAAAAGCATATTTGAGGTATACTTTCTACTCTACTGTAGCTTTGTTAGAGATCCATGATTGCATATTGCTATTTTGTTTCAATAAATACCACTGTTAGAGATATAATCCAGAATTGAGCGTCAGTCCAACAGGTTAAGTACTTGGTCGAATTGGACAGTTGATTCTAACATGATATCAAAGAATCTGGCTAGGATGAAGTGACCATTATATCCTTGCCAATCTCAGTATGTATAATTAAACTAATTTTCAGAACTAAGTGGAATTTACATTGACCACAATTCAGGCCAAGAGGCAATAAATGAAGATTAATAATTTAATGTGAACAATGCATGACTCACCTTATCAAAGTTACAAATTCTCTAATTTACAAGACCAATTCACTAGAACGAGGTACGGGAAAACAACAAACGGGAAGAACTTGCCTCATTATAGAAGAAAAAAAAAACCTATTTCTTTTCATACAGTTCCTTAGAGAAAATCAATTAGGAAACCAACTCGCACATCAGGACAGAGCATCGTGTTAAAAATTGCAATAAGAAACAAAAAAATCGTTTTTCCTGCAAAACATTTATGCAAATATGAGTTTGATAATCAGTACTGCAATAAATATAAATAATAATGCTACCAAGAAAATCTATGACTAAAATTTGGAAATGATGACTTCCAAATCATGGTTGTGCAGATCCAAGCCACACAAAGCATAGTTAGTATGTGCACTACGTGAAGCAAGATACAAGTTTAAAGGACCATACAATTCAAGCAAATTAGCCAGTATGTTTCTAGCTAAATACAAGATTAAAGCCGAATTCACAGTCATTCAGAATTAAAACATTGATCTGATCTCAAACAGATACCAACAACAATGATACAACTCCAGTACACATAAAAAAAGGATAGAAATTAAAATACACAATTTCGAACCATACAGTATAACCTTAACATTGTCACCCGAAAGCAGATCAAGTTATGAGAGCATTAAGTTAACGAGGAATACGTTTCATAGTCAATTGCATACTATCCTGACAATGTCTCAGATTTAAGCCTAACTAACTAAGCTCGGTTTCTCGATAACATATTTTATCATCCCATATTAACACTAGCTCGGAATCGATCCAAACCAGCAGCTCCTTCCTGGATAAAACAGAGACAGTGCTTGAATAAGTGGGTTTTTAGCTCCTCGTTTTCAAGTAGTTAATCATATCACCTCACTTCCTCAAACTATAGTAAATTTTGTGGTTGCCACCCAAACCAATACCTAGCTTTTGACCTGAATAGGAATATTTTTTATCTTCTTTACAAGCCTAAGTAGTTTTCCATAGTATTCTAAAGCAACTGGCCAGTGATGCCATTGCACCACAAGTTATAAACTACATGATGAAAGGTGATATGGATGATTGGAAAAGTAATATAAAATAAGTAGCATTTTTTACCATAAAAAATGCAAATATGTTATCAAGAAAACGTGCACGTACACCTATTGATTTAATAATATATAGAGAAAATATTCACATGTTATTATGGTTGACGTCAGTATAAGATGAAGAAATATCTTCAATTTATAGTATTGCTAAAAACAATTAATAATAGAAATCTGAAAAATTATAGACATTAAAATTTTCAATGATATAATTTTTTTCATACTATCAGTTTAGACAATCATTATACACCAACAATCAGATTAATTACAGAGCATGAGAGAATTTAACTTTCATTTTATTAATTTTAATTCACTGCACTTAAAGTTCCGTAACTTTATTTACAACGAGAAAATATACTGATGGTTTATTTTGAAATTATGTGAACACAAACAGCAAGAAGTCAGTAGCATATATCTATGTGCATAATATATGTGCAAAGCAGTACAAGTGTGAATACAAACATAAAAGAATGATATAAAAATGTTTCGTATAAAAAGTAGCTGACAAAGTAGTGAGTATGAAGAATAAATGGAAAGTGAAGAGGTAATAATAAGTAAATAAGGATTTAAAAAATCATTTCATTTCAAAACACGTCAATTTTACATAATTACTCTCAAGGTTATGAAAATATACCCAGTCATTGAAGAAACACTGCTTCAGAATTTAATGGTTAACATGGCCAAACAGACGCATAATTAAACTGCGTGTGTGTGAGTATAGAGAGAGGGATTTTGATTACCCAAAGACAGACGGGCCATCAGTTTGGTCCTATGACGAAAAATGCACCAAAATAGTCCTCCAATGGCAATATTGATAAACAAATTTTTAGTATCATTTTCTAACATTAATTTTTTCCTACAAAAGGAACAACTTGATGCAAAAATTTAGTATTGGAATTTATTAGAAAACGAAATCAAAGGCTACATATCTCTGTAGGAGCAAACTAGATTTCTATTGATTGATACACACACTAATAATTAAAATTGTAATTCACACACACACATCGACCATTTATACCAATTACTAAGCAATAACTATATGCATGCTTCAATATGAATCTACAGTTTTTTTAATCAATATAGTCGAAATTGGATGTATCCAATTCTAGGAATGAATATAGCAGTTGGCATCAAAAAGACTATCTGATTACGTTATTAGATTTCCTTCATACTACTTCTCTCCAATGAATAGTTTAAACCCATTTAGCAACACAGTTTATCACGTCCTCTTAAATTTTCTTCTCTTTCTAATAATTTTCCCTACAAATATCAGGTGCAGTAACAGCAAGAGCTTCTAACAAGTAACCAAAGATGCAGCCATTGGTGCAGAACTAACTAAAGAACTGATAGGCATTGTTCACCACTAAATGTTTGAACAGATCTCGCTCAATTCAAAACTTCTTCAATAGTTTGAATTATTTAAAGGTTTATGATTATAAAACCTGACTAGATCACCGAAGCTGGGTAGATGACCAGTTACAGGTTGAACTGGACAGTACAGTGGAGTTTCTGAACTCTGAAGTATGCATAATTTTGTCATTTACAATTTTTCCTACACAAGTCTTGCTCAGTTGTACCAATAGGTATTGGAAATGTATTATGTTAGAATCTTCAAATGTTATACTATAAAATAATATGTTATAAACTTCAAATGTTATATTATAAAATAATATGCTACTCAAAGTTGAAGAGGGGACATTCTCCCAGCATGGCTATCCTTTAACCAGACGAGGAAGTAGAGCGACAGATGGGTGCATCTCATTGATTCAAAACAAAAAAGGTAAAATGTACAAAAGCATAAACTAAACTAAAAAAAATGAACATGATATGACAATTCAAGTAAGGCCTCATTTACTCTCTCCCTGCAACGTAGAAGACCACAATTGTATATTTCCATACATATAGAAAAACAGATGATAGAAGATATATGGGTAATTTTAGCATCAGCAATTACTTCCATTGTCCATATTAGGTTCTCCAAAATTAAATATACATGACGTAGTAGCAAATCCACAAATGGAGAACAGATATTGCACTATATGAACAAGTGTCACTAACCGGGATATGAAAATGGAGAATTCATGGACTGTGCATACTGAGGATCTTCAGCTAACTTAGAAACAATTAATTCAATTGCACGTATCTGTTCCTCGAGAGTTCCTGTCAGGGTAACTAGCCTATCGTTCTGTCCATAGTAATTATTATCTTGAGGAGATATCTTAATGCCAGCCTGAGAATCTTCAATAAATGATCTAATCAATGGAAAAAAAGTAAAGCTAAGTTTTTTTATCTCAGTCTATGATAATGAATAACATTAAAATAGAGAAAGGTTCGAACAGTGAAAATAACAGTTGAACTAACAAGAACTAAGGGAAATAGAAGCTCAGGCAACAAAGAACCAGCATCCATCAAGAAAATATAACCAGTTGAAATCAAGATATATCAGAATAGTAAATAAAAAAGGCAAGCATCAAAGACTACTTATATAGAACAAATTTTACAAACATGGCAAACAAGTAGGCCTCATAAAGACAACAAAGAAGAGTGATGATACCTAATGGTTGCACCTCCCTTTCCGATTATTCCACCACATGAACCATTGGGAACAATAAGTTTCACTTTAGTTTTAGGCTCGGCATCATTGTCATCCTCGCTATGAAGCTAATCACAGGTAGCAAAATAATTTCAGAAGCATGCAGGACATCTGTTCTTCAAACAACTAATAAAAATCTACATCATAGAAATTACCTCACTGAGCAGCTTAGAAAGAATAAGTCCAACAGCTGTTAGTATTTCATTTATCGCACCAGATACCATGATAATCCTATCAGTAGTTCCAGGAAAGAATTCATGATTACGTGACAACTGGATTCGTGCTCCAGATTGTGACTGAAACTCGGTGATAGTTGAACCACCCTTTCCAATGACTGAACCAGCCGCAGAATTTGATACAAGAAACCTAATATATGTTGGCTTTTCCTCAGAATCTGAAAAACGTAAACATGAAATTAATAACAGAATTAATTTAAAACTTTTACATGCTCACAAATCAAAGTATAATTGATGCAGTTAGGAAAAACTTCTAATTCAAATATTAGAAAATGAGAGTAAAAAAACACGCACGAGTCTTGGAAAAAAATTTAATTACATAATTTCACGTAGGCATTTTACAAATCACACTAATACATTTTTTCAAACAATATACAACAAGGGAAGAGCACATACTTTCACACTTATTTAATTTAAATAAGCAGCTTTAAGATACCCGAACAAAGGATGGGAAAGTTCCTCTGTCTCTCATACTCAGAAACACGAGTCGGTAATGATTTAAATTTTCTAACGTCATAATTCACATAAGCATTCCATAACATAATTCATTTCTCCGAAATTTATATTAAAACACAATTTGTCTCAGCGTAAGCAAGGACGCCTCCCTTCGACCCTTACTGAAAAAAAAAATTGAGACAAACTCGATTCTGAATTCTCTCCACCGATACCATACAGAATCTTAGAAACTTTTTGGCAAAGCAACGACCAAAGCGAAATTTCAGACTTCGTAACTGCATGCAGAATATGCCCCAAATTTATTGAAACTGAAATAATTCCCAACCTTTCTCGAATATAAATTGTTTTCGAAAAAGTCCCGTTAGCTTCAATGACATCAAAAGGACAACAAAAAAATAGTATTCCCTCTACCTTGCTTGGTATCTCCAAAATTAAAAACCAAAGAAAAGAATAAAGACGGAATAATTACTCCACTCACAAACCATAATAATAACAATCATTCAATTACCAAAACAACAGAAGTTAAAAAAAGTAAAACCGAAAATCACATCCACACACGACACAATAACACTTCTACTTCACTGATTTCGTAACAGGAAAAGAGAAACAGAATCTAAATCTAGCGTTAAACAGCACTGAAGCTCCATTGTTATGAATTAGGGTTGGGAATAAAGGCGTTGACCGTGGAATAGCTGGCCGACATTCAGTCACTAACCTACATTATTGTCCGCTGTAAAGAGCAAGGTTAAGCGAAACGAAAGAAGGAAAGCGATAGAGAGAGAAAACAGATCGGATCGGATCAGATACCTAGCGAAGGCGATTTAGGAGGAGGCGATGCAGCGTGCTTCCTCGGTCCCTCGGGAGAAGACACGTAGGAAGATTCCGTTGACTCCATTCTCCTTCTTCCTCAGCTTCTTCTACAACAACGACAATGAAAACCTCTTTCTCCTTCCTGAGAAAGAGAGAGAGAGATAGAGATTATATACGATGAATGATTCAGAAAGAGAGCGAGAACAGGGAGCGCAAGTGTTTCATGTGAATGACGCAACGTGAGGATTGTGAATTATGAGAGAATTAAGGGAGTGGAAACGGAAGAGTGAGTGGGTGGAAGCGTAGAGAAGAGAAGAAGGTGCAGCAGTTCTGCTTGCTACATATCCAACGTGACCTTTGTCTCTCTCTATCTCTCTGCGTTGTTGTGTTGTGTATGTGTGATGTGTCAATATGCGTGTTCTGAGGTGTGAGTCGGTGTATTCGGAACCGGATCCTCCCCAGCACTCTCTAGCATCTTGTTAACCGTTCGATGAAATGTAATAAATGGTTAAGATTAAAATATATTTCCTCTTATATATTTAAAAGTTTTTATTTTATTATAATTTTAAAATAAAAAATACTTTCAATAAATAAGATATTAATTATAAAATTTAAACATTTAAGATATTAAAAACATCAAATATTAAATATGTACTATCTTTGAAAGAGTTTAACATTTAAAGAAAGAGAAGTCCTGAACTCTTATAGGAATATTCTTTTTAAATGGTAAAATATGTTTTTCTTCTTTTGAAATCTTTAAAATTTAATTTTAAAAATGTCACACATTATAAAAAATGATATTTGTTTGTAGTTTGATTAATTTTAAAACATCTCACTTTATATCTCTTAAATGATTTTGATGATATTTTGATCTAACGGTATACAGGATGTGGTGGAGGAGTGAAGAGAAAATTGGATGGGTAATCCCTTGCTTCTATTTTCTATTCAGCGTTCTGCGCTAACTAATATTATTTCACTCCCCACATCCTGTTACAGCATGGCCTTGTTGGCCATGACTAGGGCGTAACCACTATTTTTAATTATTGATTGTTTAAGTTTCAAAAAATATATTATTAAATGAGTTAGAAACACTATTAATGATATTAATTAATAATTATAACGAAATTGCCTTATTTGACCTGCATACTTTATTCAAATTGATTACCCACTTTATTATTTATCATTAATAGTAAACTGGACAAAACATTATTAATCACCAGTTTAATCAACAGTTTCAAAAAAAACTGTCCTGATCTTGATTAGGGATGTCAAAAGATAAGTTTGGTTATTTAATTTAAACTTAATGTTATGTTTTTGATAAATTTGAAAATATTTTTCTCTTACATTTTTGTCAGTTGATTGAATTTTTTAAAATTTTAAAACCTTTTAAACAAGTTTCAACTATTAGATTTTTTTTTTTTTTAACTATGTGAGGGCAATGTCATATATTATATCCATTAAATATCTTTATAATTCCAGAATTTAAAAATTCGTATTTATTTTAAATGATACATTCATATTTTTAAATTTTAAAAATAGATAAATATAATCATTTTATTTTAAAAGGTGATAATTTTTTACAGCTATTAAATGATGTTTTAAAATAAGTATTTAAACTCTAACATGTCAAATTATATAAACAATTTAAAGATGCACTTCAAAATACATAAAAAAAAATATTAATGTAAGTGAGTAATAAGAAGCATATGTATTATTTTTAAAATTTTGTAACTAAACTAAATTAAAGTTTAAAAAAAGAAAATTAAATTTAATGATAAAATTATAAAATTATAAAATTATAAAATTATAAAATTATAAAATTATAAAATTATAAAATTATAAAATTATAAAATTATAAAATTATAAAATTATA
>NC_028358.1:36402366-36456860 GCF_000741045.1 Vigna radiata var. radiata
AAAATTATAAAATTATAAAATTATAAAATTATAAAATTATAAAATTATAAAATTATAAAATTATAAAATTATAAAATTATAAAATTATAATTATAAAATTATAAAATTATAAAATCATAAAATCATAAAATTATAAAATTATAAAATCATAAAATCATAAAATCATAAAATCATAAAATCATAAAATCATAAAATTATAAACTTATAAAATTATAAAATTATAAAATTATAAAATTATAAATTATAGGATTATAGAATTATAGGATTATAGATTATAGGATTATAGAATTATAGAATTATAGAATTATAAAATTATAAAATTATCTGTTGGTCTTCACTTTTTGTATGGTAATCTTAGTTGGGTCCTCATTTTTGTACCTGTCTCACTTTGGTCATACTTTGTTTGTAAAAATGAATCGATTTTACCATAACCGTAAAATTGTTTCAAAGTTGAACTGACATGTTGAATGTTGATGTAAAATTATTTTATTATGTGGATTTTTTTTTGAAGTAATAATTTTTACGTGTCAAAATTTATTTCTAATCTAACCAATAAATTTTTTTTCCTAATCAAACCTTACATAGGTTCACTCTTCCATATACCTTGTTGTCGGTCGCCAGTCATCAAACCTCTCCCATGGAAGAAACGAGGAATGTAATTAAATCAATTTAATCCTAATTAAACCTAGAAAACCTAAATTGAACTCCAAATATTGCTTTCCTTTCTTTAATTCCAAAACCCAATTTAGGTAGTCCCTCTTCCTTTTATAAATATCGTGTGAACTCTGAACAAAGTTTAAAACTTTTGTTCCCAATTCTCGAAAAATAAAAGCCAACTTGAAGGCTCTTTGATCTCGTGCAAAAGGACTTATAGGGGAGCACCTATCTTCTTCCTCATATCTCTTTCGGTTTCGTGGACAACCCCAACTCTGTGAAAGGTTATTCCTTCACACGAGCACCTGTCTTTTTTCTCGTGTCTCTTTCGGTTTTGTGGACAGCGATTTCGGCCGACCACGGAGGTGCGCGGCAGCACTGGTTAAAAGGAGAACCCCTTTCTTTTTGAAGAGGAGAAACATTCTGTTGCAGCTAGCTAGGAAGAAGAATGAGACAACCTTTTTTTTCTCGTTTTTGGAAGAAAGCCCAAAAGTTATGCACCCCCAAACCAAACCAACCGCAGATCCATCGGCAGTTGCCTTTTGGCACTGATCTAGCTGCGATGCGAACCGTTTGCAGGCGTTCCATTTGCGGTTGGACAACGTATCCCCAAATCTCATTCGTCGTTCGTACTGCGACAGGGGTTAACCGCAATTCCAGTTGCGGTTCGATATGCGGCACCCCCAACACCAATCCGCCCTTCCTACTGCGGCAGGCGTTAACCGCAGTGCCATTTGTGGTTAACCCCGTCGATCCCATTCCCACATTTCAGATACACACATAGATACATAGTTCAGAGGAAAAATGCAACCACAAACAGACCATGATTCTCACACCCACAACTTCAACAATATCTACGAGAGGAATACTAACCTGGACGCCAAAAAAAACTTGAAACACGATCTGAGAAGAATAATAGGTAACGAGCAACGCTAACAGCAAACTCCACACGCGCCAACAGACAGATAGCAGCTGCACTTTGAAAACTTGATCTTGAAGGGGTAGAGAGCAAGACAGGTAAAGGTAGAATGAAGAAAAGGGGTGTATGTTTCTTTTGGTGTGAGTTGCGGCAGACTCATTTAACTTTTAAAAAAAACAATGAATAACTGACAAAAATAGGCTTATAAGGGTTCAGTGAGAATTAAATTAAGATTGGGAGGTGTAGGACGAGATCATGGAAGTGTAGGGAGGAACACTCCCCTACAGGATTAAGGGTTGTTGGTGGTTGAAAAATCATTAAACCATCATTATACTATTTCATATTGTATTAAATGAAGGGCATATCTGTCAATTGAGAGGTGCACAGTAAAATAGGTGAAGTGTAAGGAACAACATCCTAACATGTGACACTTGTTATATTTTTAAAATATTATTCTGACACGTGACAAAATATTATTTTGACACGTGACAAATTATTATTAAAAAAATAAAAACAAAGAATTTAAAAAATGAAAAACCTTTTAACACATTTTTAACATTGTTGCTACATTGTTAATTTAAAAGTGATTACATCAAAATTTTTAAAATAAAAATTTCACTGAAAAAATAAAAATAAAAATATCAATACTTTTTCTTAAACATATGCAAATGAAATGATTTTTTATTTATTTAAATTAGAAATTTATTTATGTTAAATTACTATAAAATTGTTTAGCATTATTTAAAAATTTTACATTCAAATTTATAAAATTTTTATTTTTAAAATAACTCAAATATTTATATAGAAATTATTAAATTTTACACATTTTAAAAATATACAATGATTTAAAAGAATTGATAAAGTTGATATAAACTTATTTTATTTTATGAAATACTATTGATAAACAAGTTCAGAGTTAAAATTAATTTCGAATTTTTTATTAACATTATTTTTTTAACAATTTTAAAATAATTTTAAATAAATTTTAATATAAGATATAAATATAGATAAATTTAATTTTATTAAAATATTTCAATAACAGTATAAATTTTAATAAAAATATTTATATAATATTAAAAAAAATTGTTTTAAGTTGAAAAAAAATGAAATTGCTCTATTTAAAAAAGAAAAATAAATCAAATTAAGACAAAAGAAAAATATAAATATCAAGACAATAATATCTAATATATGATTAATAGTAATACTCACGTCACATTATTATAAATGATATCATTTTAACAATAACAAATTATTAATAAAAAAGTAAAAATAAAAAACCTTATAACACTGCTATTATAATATTAACTAAAAAACCTAATTGCATCAAATATTTTAAAATAAATACTACATGGAAACGAATAAAAATAAAAATATCAATATTTCCCTAAAACATGCAGTGACAAAGGAAATGTTTTCTTTTTTTAAATTCATTAATCAAATTGTTTTCTTATCATTAATGTCGGTCGTTATTTTTCAATTATAAAAAAGAAAATCCCAACCAATGTTAAATGAAAATCTTCCAAGCATTTTAGAAAAAATAAATAAATTCTAATAATTTTTTGATAAAAAATACCATTTCATTTAAATATCCAACCAAAAATAAATAATGTCAATAGATGTCATACAAAAACCAAATTGACACGGATAAAGAAAACAATATAGTTAACATTTGACCAATAAAATCTTAAATAATATCAATTAAAAACATAGTTGGCTAATAAATGAGAATTTAATATTAGAAGAAAAAAAATCTAGAAAATTACAGCTAAAAGAAACACAATGTCTAACTAATGACGTCAATTTAAAATACAATACCAACTGACCATGCTTGGGTATCCTGTAAGTGGATAATTTCAAATCAAAACCAATATTACAATATTTCGACCAAGTTCAAATAAAAAAGAATACAGAAAATATAAGTAGTTTCAAATAATTTTTTCAATAGTCAATATTTTAATTTTTTAAAATGTATTCAATACATTATATCTTACCATAGAAAATTACATTTCTATAAATTAAATTATCCTCTAATTTCTTTCTAAGATGTTAAAAAAATTATATGCACAAAACAAACAAAGTTGTTGCATGTAATGCAACACAAGCAGACATAGTGAAATTATAAAAAGTAAATGAACATAAAAATTGTAGAAAGAGAGAGAAAGACAAAGGAAAGCACAGAGGAAAATTGAGACAGAGACAGAGACAGAGAGAGAGTGGGTTTCTAAAGTTCATCCAGTATAAAAAAACGATGAGAGAATAACAAGGAGAGTAACACTTCCAACATTAATAAAACCAATGCCTACACTTCAATTCTCACTCCTCATCTCCAAATCGCAATAAATTCTCGCGGCAAAACCTGAATAGCGTTTTTTAATTCTTTTCGAGATTCGTTCTTCGATGGGATTGTCGCGCAACGCGGCGTCGCAGCCGGAGATCGATGACGCCGGTGGTGACATTGGATTCCACGCGATCCGCGGCGGATTCCCCTTCAAGAGAAACCCTAGCCACTACCGGCACCGGGGGTCGTTCGATCGGCAATTGCCGCGGACGAGCACCAGCAGCAGCAGCAACAGCAGCAGCCGATCTCACCTGCACAGCCGCCTCACGCGCAAGGGCTTGTTGCTGTGGCTCTTCCCCTTCTCCAAGTCCAAGTCCGGATTGTATGCCCTCATTATTGCCGTTGTGTTTCTCTTCGCGTTCGCCTCCATGGTTATGCAGAACTCCATCACCTCCGTCTTCCGCCAGCGCGCCGAGCGAGGCCGTTACCGCCTGGGAGGGCTTCGCTTCGGGACCACGCTCCGCTTCGTGCCTGGGAGGGTTTCGCAGGGGTTCCTCTCCGGCAACGGTCTCGATCGGATTCGCTCCCTGCCCAGGCTTGGCCTTCGACCGCCCAGGATAGCTCTCGTGAGTTCCTTTTTCTTCGGAATCCGTGTTGTGTTTCTTTCGTTGTTTGTGGATACTCATAATAGTGTGTGAATGTTTGATGCCGCGTGTTGCTTTTTTAGTCGGGGATAATTGACTGTGTTTGAGGAGTTAGTTGTTTTGTTAGGATCTTGTTAACTATTGAGCTTAAATGTTTAGTTAATGTGAGATACAGTGTGTTTTATTTGAAGGATTCGTTGAACTGTGATAGGAGAATCGTGCAATCAAGGTGGGGTGAGGGGGTGGTCTGTGGGAGGGTTCTGTCTGTTTGTTTCTTTTCTTTCAATGTTGTTTATATAATGTGGCAAGGGCTCTATTAGTTATGATGAGTTATGGCAATGCCAAACCATCCTTAATTGTTTTAATTGCTCATATCTGTTTTGTTTGATTAGTTGATTGTAGGATATCTATTTTTATTATGGATGCTTTTTTGTTGGTAGAATTTTGAATTCCCGTTCCACTTACTTAGTTCTGGACTCTTGGTTGGTCCTTGAGCTTAAAATTTGCTCTTCTTCCCCGGTTTCAAATAAAATTCTCTATTTTTTATTAAGGCTTACTGGAACAGAATGTCAATAATCTAGAAATATCTATGGCTTAGAGACATTCCTGATTTGCTTAAGAAGTTTAACGTCTGGAAGTAACAGAGTGCCCCAGGCCAGAGTGACCCCCCTGGAATGCTATACTTATACATTGAACAAATTTAAAATGCTATTATTAAGTACTTCTTTTGGTACATTGAACAAATTTAAAATGCTATGATTGCATTTGTACGAGGAAAAGATGAATAGCCAATGCTTGGTGCACATCATTACTTTTGGCATTCCTTTTATTTTCCTATGCACATATTATCAATAAAGATTGGATGCATTCTTGGTACAGCAATGCATGTGCAAATTAAATTCTCAGGATTTGGGCCTAGGTCGTTACTCAACCCAACAAATTTGACCTGTGAAGTGAAGATTTCCCAAGCCTTACAAGGATTACATTAGGCATATATTTAGTTGACAAAGGAGCTCAACATAAATTGTACAGCTTTATTAATGGCCTTGCTTGCAGTGGCCATAGTTTCCTTAGGATTGCACTTGATACCAGGTTTGATACCCCGAAGAGTGTTAAACTGTCAAAATACTTGCTCATATAGCATCTTATTTTTATCACCCAGCTTGATAGAATTTCTCAAAATTTTTTTTGTTGGGGGTATGGTTTAACATATTTTAATTTGTGGAAGGTTGAAGAGTTCAACATACTTAGTTCACTTATGTAGTGGGCAAAAACTATGAACCTTTTTTTTTTTTTCCGCGTGTCTTACTATATTAGAATTTACCATTTCATGGTTGTTACTCTTATTGTTTAGAATTTCTTATGTCAGTCCAAATGTCTGAGAGAGAAGCGATGCTTTACCTCACTGAATTGATGGACCTTGTGGTATAGCATGCTGCAAACTTCTAATTCTAAGTTATTAAAATAGGGTGATTACAAAGTTAATAAAGGATAATGAAGCTCTGTTCTTCTAAAATTTAATAAGTTAGGAATCAAAGCGAGTTTGAGTCTTACATTGAGTAGAAAGATGAGAAAGTTGAACAACAAATAACGAACAAGACCCGCAAACCCATTTTTGTAAGGTGTTGGGTAAGAGGTAGTGTTGAGTCTCTTATATGGTTGACTCATAGTTCATTGACCAAGTCTCCCAGATGTATCCCCTCAAAACAGCTAACAATGGTATTAAAACTTATGGTTTCTCTCGGTGACAAACTCAGAGAGGTTTATGGGTTCTTTTTGTATAAAAAATCTTTCTTACTTGTGTTTTAGGCAATCTCGTTAAGATAAACGATGATACAAATAAATGTCAGAATCAAGGGGGTAGTTACTAATGTGAAAGGAACTTACATTTGAGGGGAAGATTGTTTGAATTTTAAATGTAAGTTTGAGTCTTACATTGAGCAGAAATCAGAATATCGAACAACATATAAGGAAGAAGACTCAAACGCATAGCTCATTGGTACTGAATTTTCCAGTGTATCTTCTCTCAAAAGACCCAACAGGATAGACACGTCTACTCTCTACTGCTATATACTCTCTACTGCTATATAGTAATCCCAACCCAAGTAGAAATGCAAAATCAATTCATTTTTCTTTTTGTTTTATAATGATCAAACATTTATTATGCAGATCTTCTTCCTCTCTGTTATTCAAACAAATGAGAAATAAAATAATACATGTTACAACCTGTACTTGAGTTAAGAATCTCTCTCTAAGAACTTTGATTATTACCTTCAGGATTATGGGTCAATGGCTTTTAGGAACAAGCCTTAAAGAGATTCTTAGCTTTTCAACAGCATATGGAATAACAATATTTATAGTTTGTGGTCCTGAACTCGACCTAGTATCCCTTGGGACAAAAAGGTTGACCCAAGAGGAATGTTCTATTAGTTTAGCACTCTCGTGTATAGGGCTGATTACATTAACTTCCGTGCCCTTGATTGGGCACATATCAAATCTCTCAAAATTCAACTATGTCATCACTCATTAGCATAGTATCTTGCATGTAAAGCTTTTTACATTATATTAGGATTGCATGCTTAATATATTTATGTGTGCTTGTTTTGTCCATCAGATTTTAGGGCACATGACAATCGATCCCCAGTCACTGATGTTGGTTACTGTGACTCGGAATCTACAGAAGTTGGGTTATGTTTTCAAGGTAAGGCACACAATTTTGATTTTATTTGAGATTTATCTGTGTCATTGGTTCTGACAATGATTTATTCAAAACCTAGACTAGAGATCCTAGTCTGGCAATAATTTATACTTGAATCATTGTCAAAATTGATGATGTTAATTTATATGTTTGGTTTTGTAATTAAGTATAGATTTTTGAGAGGCCATACATTTCCCCATGTGTATTAACAGATATTTGCAGTAGGGCATGGGAAGGCCCACTCGATATGGGAAAGCATAGGTGGTGGAATCTCTCGTTTGAATATAGAAAAGCAAGGCCTGATTGATTGGTCAATGTATGTGTCTTTACTACCTTTATTTTTCTTGTTTGCCATGCATTTTAGTTGGGCTGACCTATATCAGTTTGAATGCCTCAACATTATTTTCGTCAGTATATTTTTCGGTATAATTTCTTGTTGTAACACGATGGATGTTAACTTTCGGCTTCCTTTTCCTTTTTGATTTCTCAACAGTTTTGAAGGTATCATTGTTGGGTCCCTAGAAGCAAAAGAAGCCGTTTCAAGGTTGAGTTTCTTTATCTCAACTGCAAAATGTTTGACTTCTGAACTGTGTGTTAGGCTGGGGTGGGGGTGTTCAAGTTTGATGTCCAGGAGTTGAAACAATATTGCTATTCTTTGAACAGCTGTCCTATGAACTGAAGTTGAGAGATTGATTTAATAATTAAATTTATTCCATTAGTTGTATAAATATGGTTTTTGTTGATAGGATGTACTTTTACAATTTGTTTGGCTGATCAATAGAGGAAATACTTTGTTTGGAATGAAGAGAAATACAATCATACGGAACAAAATCAATATCTAATAACGAGAAGTATTTAGTAAGATATTTCCCTGTCAAAACATATCATATCTCCTCACTCAAGGTAATCAAATAATTTTTCTAGCATATTCACATCATATATCTAACACCCCCTTTTCTAGTATATTTATCTTGAGACGGGCTTGCTAAAAATGTCATCAACACAAGACCCCTCGAGAGACTTAGTACACATGTTAGCTAGTTGTTTGTTGAAGTTGACAAAGTAAATAATGACAAATCTAGTAGATAATTCTCCAACACGACTTTCTCAGATAAAGTTACAATCAATCTTCAATATGTTACGTCCTTTCAAATCATATCTTAACAATATTTTCCTTTTATTTCTATTTTGGTTTTGATTATAAAAAACGTTTGCAGAGGCTTGTAGGTAGAGTAAGCTTAAACCAAATCTTGATATTCAGACCCACTATGGGTTTTCCTTTACCTTTTTCTTTATTTAGTTTGATTATTGAAATTTTTCTGTCTCAAATGCGTATTTGTTGGAAAGCCTTCTTAATTGTAGTCTCTTTGGGAATTGCCTTAATTGCATATTTGGCGAGGTGTGTTTAGTCTTTGATCAAATAGAGATATGAGTTAAATAGAACTTATAAAGCCTAAGCCAAATTCTTGGAATGTTTGTCTATTGATGTTTTTGTCTCCTTGTTTACGAGTACACTTGGGTGAACACATTTTTCCCAGCAATCAGTTTGAGGAAATGAATTCGGAAGGCAGGATGTTTTGATGGCAGTTTAGGGGCCATATAAATTAATATGTTATGATTTATCTAACCTTGAAGGGTATTGGTATACTGATGCATTTGCTTCCGTGCTTGCATGTTTTAATATTGAAAATAGATAAACCATTACTTCAATTCTTTGGACCTGTATTCTATCATGTCATGGTTATAGTGGATGGTTAATTGCTATTTAGACAGAATCCAATAATCTGGATTTTAACATTCAGGCAGTAAGCATTCTTTTGACATCTTTCCATCCTTTCTCTTTTCGTATATTGGAGATGTATCTTATTTGGAGTTTTAGATGCTGTGATCAGTGAGTTTTATATTTGTGCAGCCTTATGCAGGAGCCTTTTTGTTCAATACCATTAATATGGATTATTCAAGAAGATAGACTTTCTAGTCGCCTTCCGGTTTATGAGCAAATGGGTTGGGAGCATCTTGTTTCTCATTGGAGAAACGCTTTAAGCAGAGCCAGTGTTGTTGTGTTTCCAGATTTTACTTATCCGGTAAAGATGCTGTCCCAAACATACAACAGCATTAGAATGATAAAATCTATTCTCCATTAGGCTTGCCAAAAAGGTTTGGAAGCTATTGCTCATTTTTTTATGTTTTCCTGCACCAGATGTTATATAGTGGGCTTGATACTGGAAACTTCTTTGTGATTCCTGGATCACCAGTAGATGTGTGGGCTGCAGAAAGGTATCGTGAGACCCATGGAAAGGATCAGCTAAGGGAACTTAGTGGATTTGATAAATATGATATGGTGGTTCTAGTTGTTGGGAGCTCAGTCTTCTATGATGACCTATCTTGGGACTATGCTGTTGCAATGCATTCCATAGGGCCTCTTCTGACAAAATATGCAAGGAGGAATGATGCAATTGAGTCATTTAAATTTGTTTTCTTATGCGGCAATTCTACTGATGGTTCAGAGGACGCTTTACAGGTAGTTTAAGGCCTACATATATCGTGTTGATTGATGGTGATAAAACATAAGACATTTCTAAGAAGTTAATTGATAAATAATTGAGTATTTACCTTCTATGATTTTCACTTGTCAGGAGGAATTTACGTAAAAAAAATTATGAAAGCAGTTATATTAAGGAAGTTACTTTGCTGTCAAATTTGATTTTATTGGGTAACTACTTCACAGTACTTGTGGTACTTCTGGAATATGCATGTGCTAAAGAATGCTTTTTTTTTTTTTTAATTGTAAAATAGCTTGGATTTAGCCATGTAACTTGTCTGAAGAATGCACCAGTTTTTATTTTATTTTTTTTTCATTTTTGTATTGTATTCTTGTATTTCTGCGGTAAGAAAAATGATAATATTGGAGGAAGCTTGTCCAAAAGGTCGGGAATTTCTTTAGTGGTTGGGTGGAGGTATGCCAGGATATCAGTAAAAGAATGAGGTTTGAAAAGAATATTTTTGTGAAGTGAAATAGTGATACTTGAAGAAGGAGAAACAGAATTCTTGAAGACGAGGCTTTGGAATATGTTGTGGCAATCTCTGCTTTATTATATTTGACTTATCCTCAGTGACAATATCTGACATGAACAGATTCATATCAATATCTCAGCTTGAATTTGTTTTCCTTGAATTGCTTATTGATTTATTTGCCATTGATGTAGGAAGTTGCTTCACGTTTGGGACTTCATCAAGGTTCCGTACGGCATTATGGCTTGAATGGTGATGTAAATAGTGTGTTACTAATGGCTGATATCATCCTATATGGTTCTGCTCAGGAGGTGCAAGGTTTTCCTCCATTATTAATCAGAGCAATGACTTTTGAAATTCCTGTTATTGCACCTGATTTTCCAGTGTTAAAAAAATATGTAAGTTTGCTCTAGTTCTTTCTTTTCATATTCATTGATTTCTGAAACCATAACTAGTTTCCTTCATTTTCTGAGCTTTTCTCAATTTGCAGATTGTGGATGGAGTACATGGGATATTTTTTCCCAAACAAAATCCTGAAGCTTTGATGACTGCTTTTTCACTTTTGATTTCAAATGGAAGACTTTCTAAATTTGCTAAAGCAATTGCATCATCTGGAAGGAGACTTGCAAAAAATGTATTATCTTTGGATTGCATAACTGGCTACGCAAGGCTTCTGGAGAATGTACTCAGTTTTCCCTCAGATGCTTCACTGCCTGGTCCTGTTTCTGAGATCCAACAGGGGTCATGGGAATGGAATTTATTACAGAATGAAATAAACCTAGGCATTGACTGGTTAAATATGGATGGTGGTTTTCTCAATGGAAAAGTTTCTGTTGTTTATGCTCTTGAGCATGAGTTGGGAGGTCTTAATCATTCAACTAGCGTCTTTGAGAATGGAACAGAGTTTTCAGAGCAAAATGAATTAACCCAGTTGGATTGGGATGTTTTGAGAGAGATTGAAATATCCGAAGAGAATGAAATGTTTGAAACTGAAGAGGTATGGTGTAATCTTCTCTTTTGGTTGTCTCTGTTTCATCTGCTTGCAATTGATGATCAGTATATTTAGGGATAGCTGGTTCCATGAAGTCATTTCTTTCTGTTGTAGGTTGAAGAGAGAATGGAGAAAGATGTTGGTGTATGGGATAATATATATCGTAATGCTAGAAAATCGGAGAAACTGAAGTTTGAAGTCAATGAGAGGGATGTAGGGGAGCTTGAGAGAACTGGACAACCTGTGTGCATTTATGAGATATACAATGGTGCAGGAGTGTGGCCACTTTTGCACCATGGCTCTCTCTATCGTGGGTTAAGCCTTGTGAGTATCTTTGTCCGTGAAAGACATTTAATCTCTTGTTCTCTTTTGGCCTTTTGTTTTCTTGGCCTCTTTTTTTTTTCTCCTTCTTTCAAGTTGGTGATATTTTGATATATTCTTTATCTTTATATTCAATTTTAGATTGCTTCTCTTGAATTTGAACCTCTTTTCCTTTATAAACTGATAGAAAAACATTTAGTATGCTATTAAGTTGACTGTGTATCTGATGAAATTTTTTTATAATTTTTGCTCTATTTCCCTTTGGATGACCACTTGTTTGAATTTTATAAAACGGTTTAGTTTGGTTAGTTTATGTAAGACTATTCGAAATAAGTTGACCCTTTTTCTGATGATAACGAAATATTATTTCTTGCAGTCTAGAAGAGGACAGAGACAAAGTTCTGATGATGTGGATGCAGTTGGTCGGTTGCCTCTTTTGAATGACACATATTATCAGGAGATTCTCTGCGAAATGGGAGGAATGTTTGCTATTGCAAATAGGGTGGATAACATTCACAGGAGGCCTTGGATTGGGTTTCAATCATGGCGTGCTGCTGGTAGGAAGGTATTTCTTTTGTTTGCAATAATTTACTCGTTTGAAGTATACTAAACCTTTTTTTATTTTGAAGATTCAAGCTAAGTAGCTATCAGAATACATTGGTTACCCTTGAATTTAATTAGAAACTTAATATGTTCTCTTTTAGGTATGCATCAATTGATGCAAGTATTAAGTTTTATTTTGAGAAAATTGGGTATTCTTTTCCTTTTTGTTATATATATATATATATATATGTAACTTTCCAGTGAATGCGAAGGTCCTTTTGGAATTATTGGTTGATTGATACACATTTTTGTCAAAGCAGGTAGCATTGTCAATGAAAGCTGAAAAGGTTTTGGAACAGAAAATGCAAGAGAATTCCAGAGGAGATGTAATATATTTTTGGGGACATTTGGACATGGATCCGAGTATCATAGGAAACAACAATGCAATTTCTTTTTGGTACATGTGTGACATCTTAAATGGAGGCAATTGTAGGTATATAATGGAGAATACAACATCATAATATGCATTTTGTAAATTGCTGTATTTCAGCGTGTGAAGAGTTTCAAGCATCCCCCTCGAACCCTCATCTTTCCTAAAGTTGCATCTAGTTTTATTTGGACTACTTACAGAATAAAATGTTTAGAATCACGTTGCTTAATTGGCATGATGCCCATGTGAAAAATAAGAGACTTGCTCTAAAACATATTTTTGGAGGTTCAAAACCAGAGTTTCTAGATGTTGGACTTTGGATATTGTAATGCATTTCAAACTCATCTGATATTATGCTTCTAATTGCATCAGAACTGTTTTTCAAGATGGCTTCCGCCAGATGTATGCATTGCCCCCTGATGTTGAAGCACTGCCCCCCATGCCTGAAGATGGTGGTTATTGGTCAGCACTGCACAGCTGGGTGATGCCAACCCCTTCTTTCTTAGAGTTCATAATGTTCTCTCGGTAATTAATTAATTGATATTAGCTTTCTTGGTAGTAGATTATTAGGGGTGCTTTATTTAAATGTGCTTGAAACCTGACATGTTGTCTATGGACTGCAGGATGTTTGTTGATTCCATTGATGCCCTGCGCAGAGACTCCAGTAAACATGGCTTGTGCTTGTTAGGGTCTTCGGAGATTGAGGTAATTTGTTTGCATTTGTTTTTAAGGTTTCTTTGATTATTTGAATTTCTTACATTTGTTCTTTCGAAGCAGACGAAGCACTGCTACTGTCGAGTGTTGGAACTTCTAATCAATGTCTGGGCTTATCATAGTGCACGAAGGATGGTATACATAAATCCTAACACTGGCTCTACGGAAGAGCAGCACCCAATTGAACAACGGAAGGGTTTTATGTGGGTAAAATACTTCAATTTTTCATTGTTGAAGAGTATGGACGAAGATCTAGCAGAGGCTGCAGATGATGGTGATCACCCAAGGGACATGTGGTTGTGGCCAATGACAGGCGAGGTACACTGGCACGGGGTTTTTGAAAGGGAGAGGGAAGAAAGGTACAGGCTAAAAATGGATAAAAAAAGAAAAACAAAAGAGAAATTATTTGAAAGAATGAAGTATGGTTACAAGCAGAAATCACTTGGAAGATAAGAAATCTTCAAAATTGAAATTTACGCCTCCAAACAATTTGTGAATCCGTTTTTGCTTCAGTCGGGAAAATTGTCTTGCTAATCGGAGAGGCTTTGATTCTAACATTGGCACAGATCATATCATAGGGACAGTATTGTTTCTTTCTACATTAACTGAATACGTATACTCAAGCCTCGGTCTCATAAAAGGGCGAGACAGAGAGCAAAGGAGTGTTCCATCTTCTGCTGTTCATTAATTTCCTGGCCTTTTTTCATGGTCAATTATAGCAGCACAGAAGATACAGGTAGTTCCCCTCGACGTGTACTCATAGTCTATACAAATGCATTCATCAATTACACTTCATTTAGCTTAAATTTGTATTCTTTCATTATTGTATATTTGGTAAAACATTAGTGGCAATTTTGAGTAGAATAATGGCTGGGTTTTACGTGAATAGTTTGTATTATTATTGATTTTGTTGTTACTATTATTATTATTATTATTTATTGAGAAACAAAAGGCAGATAATTTTTACTCGGGCATATAAACATGTCATACGTGTTTATTTCTTCGGACCATTGTTCAACTGTATTTTCTTATTTTAACCACATGTTGAATAATTTGTGCAATTTTCCACTGTCGATCAGTGAGTTTCTTCTTTTCCGCATAATTTCTTCAAAAATTATAATTTATAAATGTATGGTAATTTAAAATACAAAACTTTCTGATTTTACAATGACAAGGGTTGGACCAAACGTGTTACTAGGAATCGGTATTTGATATAAAGACAGACCTATAAAAAAAAACTTGCTTCTAAAATGGAAAATTAAGATAGAAAAAACGAATGAGCAATATCTCATACTCATAAAAACAAAACACAAATAAATGTTTTGAAATGCTCCAAATTATCCATTATAATTTTGTTTGAACTGAATCAGTGTCATCTAGTTTAATGGGATAACTTTGGTAAGTAGCTAAAAATAACAAAACAAATATTCGTTAGCATGAAAAAAAAAAAACAGTCTAGACAATAAACGAAGATTTCAAGTGTAAAATTTCCTTTTGTAAACAAGGAAATAACATCATAATAGTATGAATCAATTCACGTGCCACTGTTTTAATTTAATCCGTGTTAACAAGTAATTTCGCATATGTTAATTCAACCATATTAATTCTTAATTCTTTAAACTATAAGTTTAAAGATACATATTTTTACTTAATAAAATTGTAGTAATATACTATATTTTTAACATATTCATATATATTGAGGAGGTTAATTTTTAAAAGTATTTATATATACTTTTTTTCTCAAAAATATATTTTTATTTACTCTCATATAACGCGTTTCCAAAAGAGGTCGCAAAACTTACAAATATTAAAAGAAAACAGTCTCCCGCGCCCACACTTGGACCAATCGCTATCGCGACGTATAATTGAATATTGACACGATGCAGTTTGCCTCTTGAATGTTATGTTGCGATGGCAGTGAGAGAGAGTGAGTGAGGGTTTTACTACCTTCACACACCTCATTACAAAACCCTCTTCTTCCGCAGTACAGTAACCGTCCTTATCTCTTTCTCAATTTCTTTTTTATTTCCCCAATTTCCACGCTTCTCTTTTCTCCTCTTTCTGCTTCTCATCTATTCTCATCTATTCCTCATTCCACTTATGCAAGTTTTGCAAGCAAGTTATCGCAAAATCTCTTTCTTTCATTTTCTTGGGTTGCAAACCTAACCTCTATCAATTTCGTGGTGAATATAGCTGTGGGTCTCGGATCCTACTCCGGGCCCAATTACTTCTTGCTATTTTATGCTTGCCCGTTATCTCTTCACTTTTCCATGTATTGAAGCTTTTTGTGATATTGAAATGTTTAGGAGTTTCTTTTGTTGTGCACCAGTGCCATTGAATCTCGCTAGTGATGATATCTCTAACCAGATTATCGAGTGTTTTGTAATGTGTCTGAGTTGACTATCACTGCACGCAGGTTGAGATTCTTGAAGAGGTGCCAAACATGATGCATTCTGTAAGGGGTGGCCTGGGGCAAACGTTTGCGCTTGCTAAGCACAATGAATCGGAAGGGAGAAAGACTCGGATTCGGCGCTCCAAGGAGGAAAGAAAGGCAATGGTGGAATCCTTTATAAAAAAGTAATTGCGTTTTAGTTTCATACTTTCACTTGACTACATATTCACTATCGTATTCAAATTTGGATTTGAAATTGTTATCTCATAATTGTGCCTGCTTTTGTTTCACAGATTATTAATTTTGGTTGTTTAAAGATGTAATATAATATATACTGTACTTTTTGTTTTCATCTTTACCTGCTGTTTAATTTTCTGACCTTAGCCAATATTTCGCTTATGCTTAGCATATACGTTTGTACACTCACTGGTAAATATTTTTCGTTTAGGATCTGTTTGGTTCGGAGGAAGAGAGATATTTTAATGCAAGGGAGGGGATGGTAGTGATTTTGATAAAAACATTCTGTCTGGTTAAGAGGGGAGGCGTCTTGTTTGATTCAAAAGGGACGGGGACAGGTTTTACAAATTAATTTTCTCTTATATTCTTATCATTTTAGATTTCAAAACATGATTAGATATATTTTTGTCAGTGCATTTCAAATTTTATAAATCCTCTTCCCTCTCATCCAATTCCCCAATATTGGAGGGGAACAAACATTTGATTACTACCTTCCGTTCTCCTCTTGTCGTAAAAATTGAACCAAGCAGTGATACTTTATAGAAGTCCCTTATCACATCTCCATTTCACCCCTGTTAAACACTATGTTGACGAGATTATTTAAAGGAGTGGTCACTTTTTTGATACAAGCTTTGAATCCTGACTCATTATTTGAGTTACTTATGTAACTATCAACCTGTCGATAGTGCAAAGGTGATCCAAGAGCAGTAGTATTGCTTATTATATTGGTATTTGATGTTTTATCAGTGCCGATATGATTACTTTTGCGACATCTATTCTTGGGAACTTGTTGAATTGCCTGCCTATTTCTTAAACTTTTATTCACAGGTGAAACCTTTTTTGTATTTACGTATTCTTTCTATCATTTGATATCAATCTAGTTCTAATTTTCTCATTTATCTTTCTACTTGTATCCAGATACCAACATTCAAACAACGGAAACTTTCCATCACTTAATCTTACACATAAAGAAGTTGGTGGCTCTTTCTACACAGTACGGGAGATTGTACGTGACATAATTCAAGAAAATAGAGTGTTGGGTCCTGCTAAGTTCACTTTAGAAGAGCTAAACACTGATACATTTTTTGAACAAAATCCGCTGGGTTCAATTGCCAGAGTTCCCGAACCTTTTTCGACTGCATCTTCAATTGAAAATCATTGTGAGCTTGAGAAGGTTCAGGATACAAATAAAACAATGATTTCTGTATCTGATGAGTCTTATACTGAAGTTGTGGACCAGGTGGTTGACAAAGGGCACGTCATAAGTTTTGGTCACATGGACGTGACAGACAAGGAACCTATTGAAGTGGTTGTTGCTGATGGGCGTGATACTAGAGCTGAGAATCAAGTGGTTGACCAAGGGCATACCATGAATGTTAGCCACATAGGTGTTACGAACAATGAATCTGTTGAAACTTCTGTGGTTTTTGATGAATGTTGCACTGGAAATGAGTACAAATTTGTGGACAACGGGCATGTCTTAAATGATAGCCAGGTGAATATAGTGAGTGAGGAGTCAAATGAAATTGCTATTCTTGAGATGCAGTTAAGTGATTCTTCTTCTACACTCAAACAGAAAGTTGAACAAGAGTTGGCAGCTGCCAATACACCAATGACTAAAGTAAATGCTGCGACAGAAGACTTAATAGTCGAGACATTTCCACTAACCCCTGGTTCCATGACTACTGATGGAATAAGAAGTCCTGAAGGGTTGATGGACTCACGTAATTCACCGGAAACTGATATGAAAATGTTGGAATTGAGACAAGGCGATGAAAAGTCTGAATTAAATGGTATAGAGCCCTCGAAGAATTTCAATTTATTGGACAATATATTTGAGGATGCCCCGGTAAATCAATTATTAAAGAACACCTCTAACACTGGGCTTGATAAGGAGGAGAGTGTACGAGATATATCTGAAGAAAGCTACAATCATTATACCCACAAAGAACGTTATGAATTTGAAGACCGTACCGATTCTCAAGTTGGAGTATCCCATAAAAATACCATAACCATCGACCAAAGCAAGAAAACAGATGAAATTAAGGTATTTCTAAATTTATCACACTTATTGCACTACAGTCGTCTTCGATTATTCGGTATTTCTTTCTGTTTGGGGAGGGGTGGTGCAGTGAATACGATTTTGGTAAAATTGTGTTTTGCAGGCACAAAATTGATACAAATTGTTATGTGTCAATTTTGTGTTTTCTCTTTCATCTTCAGCAATTGGATTAATTAGTTTGCATTTTCTCTGGAAAGATTAAGACTCGCGGATTCCATAAATAATAAACAATAGCTAGTAACTACTTTTCTGATACTTATTTGAGGGGAAATTTCAATGTAACCTTTAAATGTATTCTTACAGACAAACACTCAAACCAATAACCTCAGCAAGACATGTAAACCATCAGAGGAAGACGATGACCTGCTGAAAGCCGATAAACATAGAGTTGATGGTCAACTTGGTGGCAACTCTCAGAGAAGCGGCACAACTGTGGATAGGATACATCTGTAAGTATATAGAAATTGACTTCATTTCAACTAATGTGCCTATTTTACCTCCATTCTATTATAGAAGTGAAATTGGTTTGGTTATTTACGAACACTTAATTGTACCTTTCTATGGTTTTCACTGCAGAGAATCCTGGGATGGAGCAGATAAGAATTCCGCAAACCGAGAACCCAACCCTCTTTTAGCTGCTTGGAAAGCTTTTGTGGATGCTTTTGTAAAATTTTGGTCGGATGAATAGTTAGTTCTTTCTCTCCTTTAGCGTTATCGTCAGTGTTGTTTTTAACTATCAGAACAATTTTTCGTAGAAGTGTGTTTAGATTTTAACTGAGCACTCAA
Organism: Vigna radiata var. radiata; assembly: GCF_000741045.1. NCBI lineage: Eukaryota > Viridiplantae > Streptophyta > Magnoliopsida > Fabales > Fabaceae > Vigna > Vigna radiata. The sequence continues at coordinate 36,421,048 of NC_028358.1, forward strand.
TCTAGTTTTTATGGAATATATTGATATCATATTTGGCGGTTTTTTCATTCGAATTCTTTTCAACATTCACTTCACTTAAAAAGTATAAGTTGCTTGTTTTTTTTTTTTTTTTTTACTTTAATTGAGTTTAACTTATTTTGTTTACAAATATAAATACTTATTAAATAATAGAAAGGATGGAGCTCTAAGTTTCTCTAGCGTCCAATTTATTATATACTATAGTGGATTAAAACTTTATCCGGAAAATAAAATAAGTGAGTTGGATTCATCTTTTACAAAATGTTGAAATCATTGTTTTCAATCACTCTTGCTATATCATTCGAAATATTTGTGAATGTTAACAGAAAATCAAGTAATAATTTATATGACACTTATGGGTTTAGATTGAGGGAAAGAGAATAGAAAATACAGGGAATTAAGTACTTTTTTTTTGGTAAAATTGATTGATGTTACAGAAAAATAAATCATGTTAAGTGAATGATACAACGAATTACAAAATTATCTTTAATTTAATTCTATTAAGAATACATATGAATTAAAATTAAAAAATAACTAATTATTAAGCAATTAATTCATAAAATTAGAAATAATATTAATACAATATTTAAAATTTAAAATTTAAAATTGGAGTATATTTAAATAATTAATTGGAAATCATCTCCATTTTTTTTTCTTGTACTAATATAAAATGTTAAAGTAAAATAAAAAAAATCAAATGAGAAAGGGCAATTACGTATTAAATTTGAAAGATGTGAAAATAATAATTTTATACTTTTAAAGGATGAAATTTAAAAAGAAAATTATTTGTAAGTTTTAGTAGATGAAAACAAAATAAAATATCAAAACTTGTTTATTTTAGAGCAAAACCTTATTCATGGTTATTATAACAAATAAAAAAGTTAAAATATATAATTTAGAGTTATCTCAAATCTATTTAGAGGTTAATTTTACACACTATTCTCTATAGTTTTAAATTAAATTCTAATACTTTTAAGAAAAAAAAAAGTTATCAAAATATATCTAGGACAAGCGGTTAATGTGTTTCACATTCCACGACATTCAGTGTTGCGTTTTTCTTGTTTGGGATTAGATCCCAGGAATTGTGATCATGAGGCGTCTGAATTGTTTGCAGGCTGGACAAAGAAAAGTTCGACATTTATGTTCTCGCAATTGGGTTTATGTTGTTGTCTTAGGAAGGTGTTATCTTCTAATACATTGTTATTTTGTAGGCGGTACGTAGCACAAAGTGAAGAACCTCGGAAGAATAGTTTTAAATGGAGAAAAGAGGAAGAAACGAAGCTAGGAAAGGGTTTTGAGTGATTGATTTGGACACCGTTTCGTAAAATCTGATTCGTTCTTATTCCGTCTCATGGTCAATTAAATTAGCACCATTCCATTTCATAGTTTGATTGTAGATTCAAAATTCAATGTCTGACACCGTCTTCTTTCCCCATGAAATCCTTACGGAAATCCTTCGCAGACTTCCGCCAAAGTCCCTTCTCAGATTCACCACCGTCTGCAAGTCATGGCGCTCTCTCATCACCCACCCATTCTTTATCTCTCTCTACCACCGTCACTCCTCCTTTCTCCTCATTCAGTTCAGCAACCACTTCATCCTCCCCCACCGCCTCCACCACCCCTCCACCACCCTCCGCCTCCCCTCCTTACCCCACCATGATTACTCCGTCGTTTCCTTCTGCAACGGCCTTGTTTGCGTCGCCTACGGTGAGCACTGCCAATCTGTCATCGTCTGCAACCCGTGTATTCGACGATTTGTCACCCTCCCCGCTCCCCTTCAGTACCCTTGCTACTACACTTCCAGCGTTGCCTTAGGCTTTGATTCCAGTAAATGTGATTACAAGGTGGTCAGGATTTCTTGCATGGTGGATGATGAAAGGTTCGGCCTTTCTGCTCCCAAGGTTGAGGTTTTCTCTCTTGCAACTGGGTCTTGGAGGACCCTTGATCATGGCATTGCTCCTGTCTGCTACGTTGCTAGAGATACTCCCCCTGGATTTCACGATGGGCTTGTTCACTGGGTTGCCAAACGCTACGTGGCTGGTGGATGGTACAATTTTATTTTGTCCTTTCACTTTGAGGGTGAGATGTTTCGTGAAGTTATGCTGCCAGAGAGCTTGGCTCTTCGTACCTCTTGGGGTATGATTAAGGTTGTTGGGGGTGGCAATGGGAAGACTCTTACTGTGTACGATGTGGATGGGGCTTCTCCATGCTCTTGTAACATTTGGATGATGAAAGAATATGGTGAGGTGGAATCTTGGAACAAGGCCTTTTCTTTTCTTATGAGCGGATTTTGCTTGGTAGCACCGTCTTTGGGAATGATGATCACTGACGTGAAAATTCCACCGAAGGGGTTGTGTGTTACGTGCAGTGGAGAGGTGTTGCTGCTAGTGGATGTGGCAGAAAGGAGATGCCTGTATTCGCTGGACATAAAGAAGGAAAGTTTTACAGACCTTCAAATTGAAATAGGCGCAGGGTTTGTTTATTGTGGTTATTATGCTGAGAGCTTACTTTTACTGAACATAGCAAATGGCGTAGTTTCTTATTGAAGGGGTAACGACATTCCAATCTGATACTTATGCAGTGTATGTTATCATTCACTTATCACGTCAACGTTTATTTTCCACACATTTTGTTGCTTTCTCGGTGGGAGTTAAACCATTCCAAGTACAAGGAGTGTAAACCAAGTCTTTATCTTTGTTTCGTGTTTGTGGATTCCAATTACCCAACGGTTTACTGCGAATACGATACCTATTAGTATGTTTTGCTTGCTTACCTTAATTTATTTCATCATTATAATGTTTGTCTAAATTATGTCAGTTTGTTGTTGAGTAATATGAGATTTGTCTGCCAAACTCTGTCATTATATTTGTAGTCTTGAATGGCTTGCAGTTTTGTTATGTTTATCATTACAGTGAAAATAAAAAATGTGGAAGGTTAAGGATTAACTAGATTGATAGTGATGATTATCATGACCTTACTCAGAAGGAATAACCAGGGAGTGAAATCTGATGGCAATCGTGAAACATTGCTCAGGAGAATTTTGTCTGTTGTCTATCCGAATTCCCTGACCACTATGAAACAGTCATGTGCATATTTTTCTAGTTTGATATTTCGTATTCAGGGAATGTGGAACGTGCATTTATGTCTGTATATCTGTTTATTTAAGGACACATAGGGTTCTTTTAACAATTATGGAAGTGTTCTGGTAGTCAAGCGACTGTTCCTACAACATTGAGCAAGCTTTTGTAGTTACTTAAGATCCTTATATACTTGCCTATTATGGTGATACGTTGTTGACATTTATCAGCTAATTACTAAACTATGATAATTTTTTGTTTTGTGTGTATTATTTAGTGCAGAAATAGTGTTTTAAAGATAATACATTATATTGCTTGGCCAAATTCCCTGATGGGATGTTTGTTGGAGTATAACATTTAGTAGAATAAACATGTTGGTGTGACACTTTTGAGGCGTTTTCCATCTAGTGGACTAATTTTTTGGATTGGACTATCCTCTCATGCTTAAGTCCTAATGATAGGTACTCTTGTTGAGAGTTGAACTACGAAAATGGCTACCTATAGGATAAATTAAGGTGCAACAAACCAAATAATAGTAGGCAATGCTTTTTATAAACTGAATGGTTATTAAATTGATCAAGGTATTAGTAATATTTTTTATGTGATGATAAATGATTCTTGTATTCTCTATTTAGATAAAAGGTATGATGTTTAATATGAATTTAAAATAAAATAAAAATGTAAAAAACTGATCAAATATACAAAATAATATTAAAACCTAAATTTACAGGTTCTTAATATTTAAAATGTGTAAAAGTTTAAACAAAATGAGAATCATACTTAATCTAAAACTTTCTATAATATTTATTAATAATAAGTTTATATGTAGAATAAAAAAGAAAATCACTAATATGTTATGTTGAACTTGTTGAGAAAAAGAAGTTGAAATTGGTATTTATTGTTTTCTTTTGTTGAATTCATTTTTCCAATCTGACAGTTTATGCTGGTTTAATATTGGTTGTGTTTCACCTATTTTGCACAGCAACTGAATCAGACAGGAGAAGGGTTCCTTGTTGGAAGCAGCAACTCCAGATAGATTTGATAACCATGCTAATAGGTGAGTGAAGCTGTAAAAGAAAGAATATCTTTGGAATTTCATATTAAGTAGAATAAATGCCTTTGAACTATGCTTAAGGCTTAAAAACTCTACTGTCTAATGAACTACTTTTTTTTTTTTTTTTAATTTGACTATCTTTCTGTGCTCCTAACATGGTACCTTTTGCTGGTGCCTTATTTTGTGTTTTGTTTCTTTAATTAGCATATTTTCTTACTTTTTGTCTTACGTTTTGTAGGCTTTTAATGTTCAATTCGTCATAATCATGTTTGTTGCTTGCATTAATTTTGGAAATTTCTTTATTAAGTCTCTTGAATTTGATTCTCTTGCCTAACTTCAAGAATTTATATATATCATTGCTTGATAAATAGTTATTTTTTGCAGAAATTTCATCAGACAACCTTAACAGCCGGAGCATCCTTGAGTTTCGCAGTGCCTATTGTGTACTTGTGTGAATTCAGGTTGTTTTATTTTTAAATTCCATTTAAAAATTTATGGTATTGGCAATAAATATTAATATGAACAGTTCTGAAATAATTGATCTTTTGAACTACCAAATATGAACCTTTTTGAAAATGATGGTGAGTATTTGTTTCTTTGACCTTTAATTTCAAAATAGAGGGCATTGCTTTGCATCACTTATATAACTGTTCTACCTTTGTTTAACGGATGATTTCTCTGCTTTATTACGCTCAACATTTATTCGTTCTTTCTCATATAGTGTTCTACAAAAACTGTAAAATCGGGAATTTTTACATTTTAGAAAGTCCATTACTCATTTTTGTGGGTTGATTCAAAGCTAAACGGGTTACGCAGGAGTTTTTGTATTGGATTTTATTCATACTTCGGGTTAGATTTGCTTCACCTAAAGTTGAATAATGATTTTGTTAAAAACTGAAAAGATTAACTTAACTCTAGATGGTTTGTAAGATATAATTTGCACTTTCTGTAAGATAAGATTTGCACCGTGTATTTTGAATTGGTCATATTTTTAGTTAATATGAACCTTTCCTTTCATAATATTTCTACAAACTAAGGTATATATATATATATATATATATATATATCGAACATAAAACTAGACATTAATGATTAGTTCAGGATGAAACAATATGTTTAATAAATAATAAATATTGTTAAGATATATTTTAATAATGACTTTAATATTAGAATTTCATAAAACTGATTTGTAAAATGATATTTGTATTTATTTGTATATTTAAAATTAGTATTATTTCTAGTATTGTTTTTTTGAACTAACTTTTAGAAAGAGTATTGTTGGTCTTTAAAATTAGTGACAATTTTCTTTTGATGTATGAAATGTGTTTTATTTCTAAATACATTAAGGGTGAAAATGTTCAGAGTTTAATTTTTGTGCGCGGTCTAAAAGAAAATGGAAAATAAAATTTTAACACTATTTTTTGACACTATTTTGACACTGCACACGTGTCAAAATGTGGTTGGACGATTTCAAATTAAAAAAGCAAACTTTGGTTTTTCTCTTCCAAATATACCCCTATCTCAACTTTTTTAATTTGAAATCATCCAATCACATCTTAACACGTGTACAGTGTCAAAATAGTGTCAAAAGATGGTGTTAAAATATCATTTTCCAAAAAAAATTGACGTTAAAAAATTAAAAGGGAAGATAATTGTGGCTAGAAAGGTCTTGTTTTTAAAGAAAAGAATATAGTATTCTGATATTGCACGCAATATTTATTCTAATGTTGGAATTTGTATTTATTTTATCTGTAAGTTTTAACTGATTAAATTGGGTGAGAATTTAAACACCAACTTGATCAAATACTTGGAATTGGGTTTGGGCCAGATTGAATATGGAGCTGTCAGTTGCATTAAGCTCCTCGCATTCAGCATTTTCTTCATGCACTCATAATTTCTAACTGCACCTAATTCTTCGTAAAAATTATTTTCGGATTATCTGTTTCAAAGATTTTTCAGAACAAGCTTTTTTAAACTTTCGGAACACGTAAAATATATTCTAATTTTATTTTTTTCCATAAACCTGCCAAAGAATGTAGGAGAGAAATGAGGTGTACCAGTAACAATGACAGTAACGTTATGTGTTCAGGAAGGTATTTTAATCTTGAGTACCGTATTATACGTTGTTTTTCTTAATAAAAAGTGGAAATATACGTATCACATAAGCGTAATTAGTGTTAAAATAACTTTTTTCTTTAATCTCTTTATATTAATATGAGATACAATTAATAATAATGGGACGGGAAGAAAATACCTTTTCATTCTCTTATCAGTGTTAAATATATCAGGAGTTGGTATTGTTTATATTATATTAACAAAATGTCTCTCTCAATAGTTTTCACCAAGTTTATAAGTTTATTGGATGGAATTATCTAAATAATTATTGTTAGAATGTATGTAAATATTTGCTGTTGAATCACTTATGTACAAATATTTAAAGTTAAATAATTTAAAGTTTACATATATAATTGTTACGAATATCACACGATTTATTGATCAGATAGATAATTTTTTTAATAAATAATTATGAGGGATGTCATCTGTGTCAAAGGAAATCAAACTCTTGGCTATGAAATCTTTGGGCGGTGAACTATTTAGTATTTGGAATCTAAATTATAGAACTGCGTGTTAAATATGGAACAAACTGTTTACGAAAGAGACAAGGTAACAAATATTAATTAAGTTCATACACATGAAGTTTCTAATGTACTAAATATTTTGTGTTTTTTAATATATTAAAGCCATTTTCCAAAAAAACAAGTTTCATTTCGATATTCATTTTTTAATCCATTTACTTCTTAGGAAGAAAGAAAATTACAAATGAAGAAAAAAAATCAAAGAAATATAAGTATATGCATAAAATCGGTATATCTGTATTTTAATATAGAATAATGATATTTTGACACATAAAAATTTTGTATTTATTTTAGAATGGTAAAAATGAGTCACAACCTGCGGGTTAATCCGGTCCACCACAGGTTCGAGCCGGATTGGGTTTGAAAAAAATGTATTTTTTTTATACGGATCAGATTTTAATACGGGTTGAACTTGTGGTGGGCCAGGTTGGCCCACCAACCCACTTACCTAATTTAATTTTATTAAAATTTAATTTTAATTTTAATTTTATAAAAAAATATTTATTATTATTTTTTTTGTTTAAAAAAATTATTTAAGTTCTCTATTTTCATAATTTATTAAACACGAGAGTGAAATTTAGAGGTAAGATTTGTTTAGATTTGAATTATAAAAACTTTATAAAAAAAAAATATTTAAAAAAATTATAATTGAGTGAGTCAGTGAACCAACCCGTTTACCCACCAAATGAACCGGATTGGGTTAGCTCACTAAGTGACCAACTCGTGATAGGTTGGACCGAGTCGGGACGGGTGGAACATTTTGACAGCTTTAATTTATTTGATATTACTCTTTATTACTTTTTATTCTCTTTTTTCTTAAAAAATATATAAACCTATTTTTTTATGACTATTTTATTTTTATATTATATGATAAATGAATGTAAAAATGTGCCTAGTTACCGTTATCCTTTAATCTAGTTTGTATTGAACATAAAAAAACAAACCGAAACTCAAACACGTATCTATTTCTAGTTACATTAGAGGTGCAATGATTTAGGTGGAAAATGGGAAAAGTAGTGGGAAGAGAAATCAAATTTTTAAACTGAAGATTTTTACATCACAATCACCGAGAGAGGTTTGAGTAATTGAGTTTTTCTTTTCCGAGGCAGTATTTGTACAATAATAATAAAAATGAGTGAATGATTTCTGTGGTGCTGTTTTTAACTACCTTAGTTTGTAAACACTGAGTTGCTTAGCATTGAAGTGAGTGAGAATGAAGAATGGCCAAAACTAACTCCAAATTCCTGAAAGAACATAAAGCACACAGTGTCACTTCACAATCATCACGTGTCAATTATGGCAATAATATGACTCATTTGTCAACAACCTTTTTGCTTAGATAGATGTTTTAGATCGGGCTACTACAATATATACCTATACAATAATTCGATCTCAAATCCATCCCAGGAGGCAACAAGCATGTTGCAGACAACATCATTAGGAATCAAATTGGAGTACAAGAAAACTACAAAGACATACCAACAAAACTCTCACCCCAAAATCAACCAGTCAAGAAACCAAAACATTATTCAACAACCATTCTTCCTTCACGATTATGCCTTTTTTCATAATAAAATCATTCCACTAAATTACTTTATTCATTACAATATCAGTAAAGTTTTATTCCATTGTTCAAAGTTCCTTATCAGAACCTTTTACACTGACTACAAGATTAAAGCGAGTTAATCTTCATACATATATTCAATAATCATGAGGTGGTTCTCATCTCACATCAATTGAACCACCATGTCTCCCTCCTTTTTAATGCTCACATCTGGCCCCATACTTATGCATCCACTTCATTCTCTTGCTTAATCTTTCAAACTTAGCTTCACTTTGATGCTGCTCTTATTCTTTTCTGTCAGAAAAAACAAAAGACCCTCCTACTTCATTATCTTCACATAATATGGTGTGAAGTGTATAAGCAAAAAGGGTTTTTTGTACTCAAAATAATACATTGAGTTTGGCCTCAACCTTTTTTTATTCACAAGAAAAGTAAATATACAAAAAAAACTCAACTTTTCTTACTATTGGCATACCCTTATGTTCCATGATAATCCTTTTTTTTTGGGGTCAAAAGTTGCATCATAATTTGTTGCAATGGGTTGCTCTCATGCACCTTCACAAGACTACAGGTGGGGAAGCTTTCATAAATTTCCACATATTGGCCCATCTTTTGCGTTTGACAGTCCTTATCAACAAAACTTTGGGTCACCCCAAACACGTCTCAATTTCTTTCAGATTTTAAGACCCTCATCTCTATATGCTGTAGATTTGTCGCAACCAAGATCGCTACTGTGTGTCTTTATCTTACATCATGCATCTTTCAATTCATGTTATTTTTAGTTTTTGCATAACATTCAAGTATCATCACATAATATCTCATCTTAGCTCATAGTAATACCTAACACGCTATGCTGAATATCCTCTTATAGATAAAAATGTGATCAGTGAATATAATTTATCTGCTCTACTGATAGACTTGTAGCTTTTTAAGGTACAATTGCGTCATTGTAATTTGACACAGCAACAAAAAGTGCTTATTCCACATGCAACGCATTTGCTTACGGAAGCTATATAATTCTGGTTCAATCTAACATCATGATCTCCACTGTTTACTCTATCTGTTTATGTTTTATATATATACTTTCTTCTTGTCTGTTTTCATTTTTTATTCAATGAATCTCACTAGACATTTATTAGTTTCAGTAAAACTTAATTAATAGTTAAAAAGTGTGATAGGAAAATGCATTATATAGTAAATTTCCTCTACCTAATAAAGTGTACTTTGAATAAGAAACTTCAATTCTCACATGTCATTGTTTCTCTAATAAAATGCATTACATTTTCACTGTGAAGCAGTATACCACATGCATGGTCATGGATTAGTTCAGAAACATGGTGATACTGTGTCCATTAATGAAAAACCTGCACTTTCCTTTTTGTGTGGCAAGTGTGGAGCAAATTTTTGGTGACCCTGTAGATCGATCATAGTGCTGTTTTCTTTGGAATCAGCTAGGAAACAAAAGAGCATGATGGTTTAAGATCATCATCATCATCATGGACCAGCTTCGGAGCCCATGTAAAAACAAATTAATTTCAATGTTTACAACAGTAGAAAAACCAGGTTTTGTATGCAACAACAAGCAACCCATGTTACTGTTTTAAACGTTGTCTTAATTATTGCCTTTTAATTTAAAGCTATACACAACTTTACTCTGCAAACATCACATGCTATATAGATTTCTTGATTGTCAATATTGTACTAAACAACACCTCATTTCACTCGTGCCATGTATATATCTTTTGTTGACTTAGTTCCTCGTGCAATCATATGTAGACCCTGACATAGAAACTTCATTTGGACGAGGAACTGAAAAAGAAGACAAATTTGTTATGGTAAATCTGTGTAGTGAATAAGTTCGAATTATCAAAGAACGAATTGCCTACACCAACTAAAGCAAGATAATGAAGTAACCGAGACACACAGCATTTTTTCAGTTCATCATCACTTGATTCATTGGTAGCAGAACAAAGTAAAGTACATCAATAGATGGATCAAAATGGTGAATTTTTCTTGTCCTTGATAATATTTCAACTTTGTTGACGTACCAATCTCATTTTACAAACTGATTTTTAAGATCGATAAGTCTAAAGTCAATTTATGATATTATAATCATTTGAAATCTATCTTAAGATTTGTTATTTGTTAAACTTATCATGTGACTTGTTATTGGATTATAATTAATATCTAGTCTTATATTTGAGATGTATATCTCTTGATATGAGATTGAAAATCTTACGTTAACTAAAGATAAGACAAATTATCAGATTTTACACATTCATTTTGTAAATTTGAATTAGGTTTAAGATATATTTCTTTAAAACCATGCAACATCCTAACCAAAGTTTAATCAAAAGTTTCGTATAAAAAGTAAGATGAAAGAATGAGTCATTAATTTAAATCTCTCTTTTAAGAGTGTACGATGTCTTATATAAATTGAACATTTATGAAACATTAGTGTGCAAGGTATAGATGTTTCAGGTTTACTAGCTTCTGCTAGTTGCTATCAACAGAAGTGTTCAATTCATTCATAATGTTCTTCAACTATCCACTGCATTTTTAACTGATACCATCAACAACTGTACTGTTTTGGTTCATTATCTAGGCTATATTAAAATGTTTGGTGCAACCAATATTATAAAAGGTTTTAATGACAATGTTTCAATTAATAACTTCAATTGCAGCCAGCTATCTTCATAAATCAGTTGTTAGGAAGCACTCTTCACAAAAGCCATCTGACATATCTATTATTTTCTATCTGCAAATTATGAATCCTTACATGTTTATAGCATTATATAGCCAAACACGACCAATCTTCATTTAATAAATTTCAAGTACTATCTGCTCTTGGCTCCAACCTTAACTTTTTTGGCTCCAATCTTAATGCCTCTCACTCTTAATTACCCTTCATTACATACTGACAGCGTTTTAAATTACAAATGGACAAATAACTTAAAAATGTTTGGTCTGTGTTTTCGTTACTCTTACTGGTAAAAGCACAACAAAAAAGGTGAACTTTCATAATGACCTTTCAACCACATAACAGTAATGAAATAAATCACTAGCTATCTTCTTGAAGTTGCTCATCATAAGAATACTTTTACATTAATAACCATTGTTAACAATTCTCATACTGATATGTAAGACGATTTGTTTTCTCTTAATAATGACCAAAATCTGTGATTATTTATGTTAATGGCATGCCTATTATTATGGAAGGACACTTGAATTAGAAGTTTACGTTCTCTTAAAAGCATTAATCTATAAAAGCAAGTTACATACATTATACATAGTTATATGTCTCACTATGCTTAAACCAAGACACGGTTATTATGACCAACTCTGGCAGCTGATTGAATTGATGCCCAAATTTTGCTGAATTTGACAACACCAGACCTACTGATATGTTTAAAAACAGAAAAAAAGATTACTATTTTTTTAATCAAAAGTACAGACAACTCAGGAACTTGTTTGATTAAAAGCACAATGGCACAAAAAGGGGACAAGCAGCATTCTTTTATAAGTTACGTGTGTTGTTGATTCTTGTAACAATTGTAAGTATGTAACATCGATTTTTACTACATTTATATTCTTAATTTTCTTGACTTTTGTCGAGGCAGTGATGAACTTATATGGAAAATTAGTAAGTTCTGGACCTGAGTCCAGGTTGTTTATCTCTGGAAATTATCTATTAGATATTATATTAATCTTGTTCTGTAGTCATAAAAATAAGCATGAAAGATTGAACTTCATCAGTACTTTCCAGTAAGGTGTGAAATTGAGTTTAGCTATTACTGGTATAAGGATGTTATTGGTGAATGTAGAAAGTTGTTTCTAACATCTCAAGTACAACTATATAAAGGATTATCATCGGTTCTGATACTAGTGTTGGGTTTATCAAGGAGGTAGTTCACTTGAGAGACACAAACACCAATAACATCCGAGTTAACTATATAAACAGTTGACACAGTTCTTTATCCAAAACCTTAAGACAATTAGTTAATAAGTTTTTCATCTTTAACTAATATTATACTTTCTCATTTCTATCAAACGTGGAACTTAAACTCACGATTAAATTGAGAGACACAAACACCAGCTCATCCAAACTTGTTTTAAATAGAAAGATAAGAAGAAAGAGTATAAGCAAATGCAAACAAATTGAGGGGGGCTGACCCACAATTTCTGAGGTATGCGCAGATGGCACAGTGCAGTTCACTGTTTGGCCCTTAAAAGTTTGAAAATATAGCGTGGAATAGTTTGTATTAGTACAAAAAATAGATGAAAAAGACAACATATCAATTCAGAGTGAAAGTTTTGGAGTGTTCTTGATAGCAAAAGCGCACAACAAAACATGGAAGTGCTCCAAAAACTTATCCTTACTTGACACATAAAACAAAACAGCAAGCAGCACGGTTCATTAAATTATTATATATATACGTATGAGTAAAAATGAAAAAGTTCAACGTCTTATGAAAAGTTCGAATTTTTAAATAATTAGATTAACATGTACCTTAATATTGAAATCGTTATTGAAGGAGTAATTATTAGATGATAAACGAATGAGTCCATCACTAATCCAACAATGGGTTAGATTGTGTAGGTCCATCAGGCAGGCCGACCCACAGAAAATAATTATATTATTTGTTTTATCAAATTAATTTTAGTTGATAATTTATCTAATATCTGAATGGTTTTTACTTCATATTTTTGTTTAAATACTTATTTTATTATATTAGATAAACTAAACTAATACAATAAATTAATAATAACAAAAACCAGATAATTCGTTTGCTTAAGAATTATAAGATCTTAAATACAAATACTGAGAAATTTAAATTTAATTCTTATATACTGAATGATAAGTTTTTTAATAATCTTTAGCATAGAATGCATTTGACAACGACGATTAAATTAATTACAAATTTATTTAACCGGTTTGTTAACTTGTAAGTTGTTTGAAAAATAGATATATTTATAAAAAATATTTTGTAGTTATTTAGTTTCCTTCTCTTTAAGTAGTGAAAATACATGTTCTGCCGCCACATATTTTTTAAGTATTTATATTATAATATAATTTAATAATATATGTAAATTGATTGAGTGAATATGTAAAATAATTTTTTATTCCTTAACAAAATTGAATATATAATTACAAATCTGATGAAAAAATAAAAAAGAAGGAAAAAAAACATATATATATATTCAACAAATTTCAAAATAGCGGTTATTCATAAAAAGACGGTTAAGAAAGATTATATTATAAAAGGTAAAAAAATATGAATTGTGTATAAAAAGAGAGAAATCTTCCTTATGTATAGGTATAAATAATTTCAATATTTTAATATATTTTTTATTGTTCTTATTTTTTATTTTAATCTTATATTCATAATTAATTACTGCATTATGCTTAATATTTATTAAATTTTTTATTTAAATCAAATTAGAATTGATGTATAAAATATTTCATAAAGTATACATAATAAAAATTGCCAAAATAAAATTGAAGTTAGCAATAGTTTATACGAACAAATTAAAATAAAAATTCAAAAAATAAAATATTTTTTTTTTAAAAAAAAAGGAAAAATGTATTAACAAAATAAAGCTTATATAAGTAAATTTTTATACCACGTTACATGAACTAATCGATTATTTTATTTAACATTTCTAATCTAATAAACTCACTTATCAAGACAAATTTTATCATAAATATTAGTATTTAGTTAAAAAAAAATTTGATCTTAATTTTTTCTTATAATCATTACTATAAACCCTTAAATTCAAATAATTATATTAAATTAGATACTGTCTATTGTTTTGATTGTTTATGAAACCAAAGTAAAAAAAGAGTATATCATAACAGTTCTTTTACAATTCTTGTCATAAACCTAATTTTTTTTATTTATTCGATTTAGTGTTTAGCTTTTTTTAATTGAAAAAAAATGTGAACATTTTTTTGTTTTGGTTCATAGCAAAAACTAAAAAATTTTCTTTTTTTAACATCATCTTAATATATCTCACTTAGAATTATTATCGATTATCGACGAAAATATTCACTATCGTATCCCTTGCACTAATGTTAAGGTTGTTAAAAGATACTTTTAAAATAAAGTAAATAAACATTTTAGCAATATGATAAAAAAAACATAAAACATACCTATAAAATAACAAATTTAACCCGCTTCAATAAACTAATACAATTACACAAATAGATAAAACCACAGCAAAAGAACTGCAAAAAAGTTATAAATTGCACACATTCTATTTCAACGAGCCATTGGAGAGAGCAAAATTTTCTTTGGGATTCATTCTTTTTCCCTTGATCCATTCAAACCATGGAAGTCATCAATTCTTACTTTGCTTCCTCCATTTCCATTTCCCAAGAAGAATATGAATACCACTTTTCAAGGAAAATTCAAAACTTTTGAATTGTCAAATTGAAGACGATATAACTTTTGTTAAATATTAAAAACAATATCTTCAAAATAATTTAACGACATAGCTGAAGAAATTCACAAACAATTTATTAACAAAATCATATATTAACCTTTGATTAACTAAGTTAGTAACCTTTTAATTTTCATTTTCATATAATGAGAAAAAAAAAAAGTCAAAGTTGGTGAAATAGGTATTCCATAAATTGTAAATTGGTAGCTAAGGAGGCAAAGACTATGCATGGTGTAGCATTGGTGGTTTCAACCAAAATTGGTAACATAACACCTCATTGCCTGTAGTCAACCATGCACGTATCATAGTCTTCCGTGAAAACCACCAATTTATTTTGACTAAATCTTGGTAAAGAAAAGTTCTGCACGTGTGATCTCGATCCATTCATAAAGTTCAAAATCAACCCATCATTACATAAATTAGGTTCGAGAATTAACCTTTGCACCTTCTCCTAGGTTATTCTCTTACCATTTTAATATTCATTTTTTTAAAGAAAATCGTTCTAGTAATTACTTTCTTACATTGCACGCCATAGACTTTAAACCTCTTTCAAAATCTACCTCACGGGTCATTGCAACTAAACTTATATTTTATACCAAATTTGGTGTGCTTGCAGCATTGGATCCTTGCCAAGTGTTGTCACAAGTCCAAACTCCAAAGATAGTTGAGTTTGGTGAAAATTGGTGACTTCTAACGTGTTTTCGTTACTTATCCAATTTTTATGTTATTGTAGTAGAAGGAACTAAAAAATAATAGAAATAAAAAGTTTAAAAGTTGTTGGAAGTCTCATATCGACTAAAAATAAGGTCAATTCATAATATATATAAGTGGGTGCAAACCTCACCTTACAAGTTTTGTGGGGTTGAGTTAGGCTCAAAGTCATCGCTACAGTCTATACTAGCGATATTTGTTGTTTGTTGGACGGATTGTTCCACCCGTTATTGGATCACTCATTAATGCCTAGTCTCACACTCGAGATGTTTAGTAAATAAATGAGTGCAAGTCTTACTTTACAAGCCGGTTTTGTGGGATTAAACTAGGCTTAAAGTCCATTTCTAACGAAAGTTATATAAAAAAATTAAGATTAGCAAACATTAAAACTTAAGATTTTATCTTAGAAATGGTTTTAAAAAACTCCTATTTCAATAATCATATATATTTCTTTAGTTTATTTGATAAACCATAATTAGAGTTGTTGGAAAGATAAATCTTCTCAACCTATTATGGTAAAAAAAAAATCTAATAATACATTAATAACGTTTGGTATCTATAGAAGTACATGTACAATACGATGTCAAACTATGTTCTAAATAAACTAAACATTAAAAGATTATGCAGTGAAAACATTGTATTATGTTTATAAAAGTTCCTTATGGAAAGCATAATTTTGGTTGGATTTCTTTGATTTTTGGGTGCTGCATGTCGCAACTACGTTAATTAGTATATAAGAGTACTTCTAAATATTTATTTATCATTTTCACTCACTATTACTGTGAAACTCTCAGCATTATCAGTTAAAAAATATTATATATTACCATAACGACTTTAAGTAAATGACAACGAGAGTGTCATTTTTTTTATTCTTTTAGTACATACATTATTTACATTTTATAAATAAACGTACCTACTAAATAGAAAAATAAGTGAGCTCATTATGCATTTTAAAAATATCTAAGTACTTTTTTTCATCCACATTTTTTGTTCTTAGAAAATGATAAAGATGATACAGTAATACTCTAATTATAAGGACATCAAAATTTTGTCTACTTGATGTTGGAAAAGACATTTGAGTTTGAACCGACAGTTACTTGTTTAACCCTAACATATAATTTGAATAGGAAAAAATAAGTTGGACATGATATATTTGTACATGGAATGGTATATAAGGAACCCTGTAATTACGAGAGTTTTGTGCCTTTTATTTTATACATTTGGGTAATTTTCTTTTCGTTTATAACATATTTTTATTGGCTTATATTAAAAAAATACACTGCAAATAATTTACATATTGAGATATATTAAATCATTACAAAAACAAATTACAACATAACTTTTACATTAAAGCAATGTATTTATTATGATTTTTAACTATATAAAAAACAAAAAAAAAATATCATGAGAAAGTTTGAGCAATAACTATTATGAGGCTGATTTAAACCTAACATAGCCTTTATTTTTACAAATTTAATATATAAAGTGAGATTTGTATTAATTTATATATTATAAATTGATGTTATTTATAGTAAACGAGAGACTGTTAACAATAACAAAAGATAATGACCCGTGCGAAATACATTTAACATATTACAGTAACTATAATGTTTTCTTTCTGGTTCCATGATATTCTCTAAATTAATTACCATCTCACAAAAAGTTGATAATTTTATTTTTCATTTTGAGAAAGTATGACCCCTGAACGTGGACAGAGATTATTATTTTTTTTCCCAGAAACTTTATATAAATAGGATAGTTTGATATATTTTTCACTCATGATTTGAATTTTGTGTATTTTGAAGAAGTATAAAACAAACACCGACTACTTTAATTAAGCAAGATGAGTTTGTTTTGGTAAATTTGTTGGTTTATTGGGGTTTTTAAATAATAGTGTGTTTTTTGTTTTTGTTTGAATTGTTAGCTTCATAGGATTCCTTTTAAGTGCCGTGACGAAATGCACTTTAAAATATTGAAAACTACAGCGTGAACGTGATTTGCTCCCGAAACTAGATGATACGTGGCTTACTTAAATACACCTATGTCACACTTTAATCAAAGAAAACTGACATATGGTATGTTCGGTTTTTCCTTCCACCACCTCAATCAAATTAATTAATTAATTAATAATTAAATCAAAATTTGTGCATTTAATAGTAATAGTATTCATTGCTGTCTTACAATTGAACTTACAGTATGAAACAATCACTTGTCGATTATCAGTGTGCATTATTGGTGACGAGCCAAATGTATCTTACGATATTTATAGATCAGTAATTTCTGCAACAACTTTTTTCTGGATTAGGTTCTCGGGGATAGAGCAAAACAGAGACACCGATTTTTCATTTATTGTCAACATTAAAATAATATATCTTCTGTTTTGGTGAATAATTTAGTTTCTTTTTAAATGAAATTATGATAAATTAGTTGCTGTTTGGCTGTATTCATTTTTATGCAGCAGGGACACATGTACATGACGGTTTTGTTACAAAGATCGCCATCTTTTGATCTTTTGTAAGTCCCTATACACTCTGCTGTGTCAAAATACACAGTATCAAAACAAAAATTAAATATAGCTATTTAAGTGCAAATAAAAACACACATACACAGAGAAAGTTATGAGAATATATCAGACTCGTCAAACAGCTGCAGTCTGCGGTTGTTTGCATATATAGCAAAATTTGTCTCCTTTCACTTTAGTTCCATGCAAGTGAAACTTTAGACTTCTTCCTATCAGCTTATTCTTCCTAGCAAAATCAAGTATATTTTACAATTAATTAAGTTAGGTTTAAAGTTTATTTATTAACTTAGTATTAGAGTTATGTTACACTTAAAATATAAATTTGAAAAAAAAAACATAAAAAACATTGAAAGATTATAAGTATTCTCGAAGGTTGTTCTCATTTTACTAAAGTAGGTGGTGGGTATAGATGGTGTTAGAGTGTTGGAATTGGTAAGATATTTAAAATGAAGTTTCTTAGGATACCTTTGAGAGCAATGGAGGAGCATGGTTAGGCTATCGTCGTCATCAATTCATGATGGATGGGCATGCTTAAGCTTATCCTATATCAGCCAAAACATGAACCTTAAATAATGCCAATATTCCAGCTGGAAAACAACATGTTGAGTGAACAAACAAGCAACATTATAGTCATACAAAATTCGCCATCCAATATTATTCACTTGTCTTCTAGCTATATTTCCATTTTTATTTTATTTTCTCATGTTTTTCGGTGATATAAACTACTGATTGGAATCTGCATAAAATAACTTGATAATCTTCATGCATGTAACTAGCTATATTTACAAAAGCATAGATATATATATCTCACATATTTGGTTAGATCCTCACATTCTACTTTCCGACGTAAAAAAGGAAAAGAATTATAGTGTCTAGGAGATCTTGTGCAACACCTCATTGTGCACGTTATGTCCCTTGTGACGAGTAATTAATAAAAGAAAAAAAAATATATAGTACATGGCTTGATTCAGAAGCTTGAGATAAAGACAGATTGGAAAACTGGAAAGAAAACCTTAACGCGTATCATGAACTCTTCTTATGGTTTGGATCTGCGAACTTGCTGTCGATCTATATCTTAGAAACAGAATAAAGCACGTATGTATTAAAATGAAAAGGTGATAGAAGAAACGAAAGGTCGGAATTCTATATTAACTTTGACGTGAAGAGTAAAGTGGTGGTTAAGCAGGTAAAGACTAAGAATATTGAAGTTTTGTCTGTTTTCTCGTAAAACTCTACTAACTACTGTTTCTCTCTGTGTGTGCTTATGTATATAAAAAATATATATATATGCAGTAATGAAGCAGTTACCTGGGTCTTCTGCAGGGTGCAGTCACAATCATTGTGAAAACCTATCTGCACGTGCGAGCCTGAGCCATACACATAGGGATCAATGACATAACTGGAGGCATGTACGTATAAGTCAAAAACCAAGTACATATATAAATATTAGTATAGTGGGAAAATGGTCAAATGAGAAAATTATTATGCAATGTAAATAACTTCAATTTCTTTACATATGTATTACTTTTCTGGACTTATTTGAAGGAGTTCTTTTCGTAACTTTTTTTATTTTTTTAAACCCCTTCTGAGTTACTAGTATATACATACTGTATTATTATTTAGTTTTGCTTTAAAGTAAAAATACTGTAATTAAATAGATGTAGAAACAGGTTAGGAAATGAAATCATAATCATTTTAGGAGTAGGTCTTAAAACCCTGATTACCAAGACTACCCAAATTAATTAAGTTATTTCATCCTTATAAAGTGTTTTAAAATAAGTATATAACTAGAGGTAATACATTAATACGTGTCAATAATTAAAAATTGTTTTCAAAGATAAAATTGCATTTATAACAAAGATAACATATTGAAACATATATTCATTAAAGATATTATATATATATATATATATATATATATATATATATATATATTTATTTATATTTTACAGAATAAATAAATATAACTCTTGCACAAGAATTACATCTATTTTTGGGTGCGGGGAGTTATCAATCTTTGTGTAAATCTCAAATTAATTCTAATAATGTGATTTTTTTTCTAACATGTTAAAATGTTTTATTTCTTCAAGAAATTCGATTAAGTATAACACAAAGTTCTAAAAACAAAAAATCATATTTGTCACAATTAATTTATGGGAGAAAAAATCATTAAAAGATTATGATTAGAATTATAAAAGACTTATCTCTCTCTATATATATATATTTAAGTATTTATTTTAGCTGAACTTATTTTCTATGGATTTTGAATTTTGTTTTAATTAAACTTCATCCATCAAGAATAAATAGGTGTTATAGAAGAAAAAAGAGAAGTGAAATTTTTATTTCATTACTTTTTAGTCTAATGATATTAGGACTAATACCAAACATGAATTTTTATTACATTAAATTTTTAATTAAATTTATGTTTTATTTAATCTAAATCCATTTACCCAATTAAACTAAGTTTAGATAACAATGTTCCATCACTCTGATATGCAAAATGTGAATAAACAAATAATATATAAAATCGTAAAAACTTTTAATAGTTAAATTTAGTTTTGAAGTGCGATCTTTTGTGAACCTTTGTAGAATGAGAATGTTTGTTGTGAAGTAAAAAACAGAGAATGATTTTGTGAAAAATGAGATGATATATAGTGGAGAGAAAAGTGTAGATTAGATAAGATAAGAAGGAAAGTAAGATATGTAAGTGCAGTAGGTAGGACAGAGTATATTGGAATAGAAGTAGAAGAAGAAGAAGTATGATTAGCGGTGAAAAGGAAGGTTATAAATGTGCAGTAAGTAGACAATGCACGTGGAAAGATTCATTTGATGATGGGTTGGTATTTGGTAAACCCAATGGAGGAGACTTAGATTATTATTATTATTATTATTATATATTTAGAAATAGAGAAAATGAGGAGTAGATGGGCGTATTGAAGACTCTAACATGGTATCCTATGCTCATGCTCTATTCATTCACTCTAATCATATCACAAACAAGGCACAGAAAGATATGTGATAGCTGCTCATGTTCTTTCCATGTGCACGCGCATCTCTGTGGGGTGAACCAAAACCACAACAGACAAACACATGTTAATGCCATTTTACAGGGGACACTGCCTATTATTATAATCTCTCTCTTCTTCCACCCAAATTACTCTCCACTAATCCTAAATTAACCCATCTCTCAATCATATACCACTATACGACAAAATATATCTCAAACATATATGCATACATTAATTACAATACACTCCTCAAATTATCAACTTTTATGATATACGTCTACCTTCAACAATAACACATAAATCACATCAAGATATTGTACATTCTTTGCGTTATTTTTTCATGCATATAAAACAAGTGTAAAGATGTAGGCCATAAATTAATTTAGCAAAGAAAATTACAATGAATCAGAAATCTGATCATGTATATGTAGCTAAATGTCAAATCTTTATTTTGTTGCATACGAAAACAGATAACAGAAAGACTTTGAATTAATAAATAAAACGCTGAATTGACTATAGTCCCTCCACCCTTTTGTAGCGTAGAACTAGACTTTTAACTCGCTTTGATCATGACCGGTTAGAGACGGTAAGTAAAAAAAATAAAGGTTTGATTCATTTTAATGATCTAATAAAAAAAAGTAATAAAATGAGTTTTTCTGAACTTTTTTTATTTGACAATTTTGGATAGATCGAGATTAAAGTATTAGAAACGAATTGCTTTGTCTGGGTCTGTTTATTGGGTTGGTTTGGGTTAAAATATTTTTAATGTTTTCACTACAGCTAATTAGAAATGAATCGATGTGGTTTCTACCATAAATACAAAACACAATCAATAAAAGTTAAGGATCAAAATTTTGAAACTCCACTGTATCTAATAGGAAAGGTGTTGAAATTACAAATACGTTTTGTTATTGTAAAGTAATATAATACTATTATTGTTTAAGAATCAAAGTAAGACAATTTAAATATTTTTTTTCTATTTTAAAACTTTTTTAAAGATAAAATTGTGATAAAACATAAATTCTAAAGAGGATAATATATATAAGAAAGGTGATTGACTTTAACAATATTACTTAATAAATTTGGAATTGGAACATTCATACCTTCTTTAGATTGACAATGAGATTTTAAAATAAATCATTAGTTTTTTAAATTCTTTATAAAAAATGAATTGTCATTTCTTTAAATATTAATTTTGAATTCATCTTTCTACCATACTCAATAATTTCATATTGTTTATAAATATGATTTAAACAGTTTAAATACTCATTTGTATTATATTATTTGAGATATCAATTAAAGATAAAACTACAATAAACTTATAAATTCAAAGTAAATAATATAATAGATGAAAAATAATTGATCTTGAAAATATTACTTGACAGACTTAGAATTAAAATATCATCAATAATTGATAATAATAGACTAAATCTTGAATAAATGGTAATTGATTATAAAAATATTACTTGAGGGGGAACTAAAATAAGAGGAAGGAACAAATATTATTTGAAAAATAAAAGGATTAGACATTTGAAGTATGTATTTTGATTAAAAAGAGGCTTATGTATAGGTTAATAAGCATGGTGTGGATAATGATGGAAACTCAAAAGTAAAAGAAAAACGGACAGAGTACACAGAAACACTTTGCCTAAAAACTAAGCAGAGAAATAAAAAGGAAAACGAGTGGAGGTTGTTTACGACGCGCATGGGAAGAGCGTGGTGACGGTACCATGCGACAATAGCTATCCTTTTGCCTATAACGTAACATGTACGTTCCACTATTCACTATTCGTAAAAGCAATGGGCCGTGACATCCGTTTAGGAAACTCTGTTTTATCTCCTGCACCCAACACTATCTAACATATATAATACAAAAGGGTAAAATTGTCCAAAAAGGTCAAACATTTACACGCGGAGTTTTGCCATTCGTCCTTCACCAAACTCTGTGCTATTTCACGGAACATAAAAATGCCCCCGGCTGTGAATTTTTTCATACAAGGTACGAAGGCCAGAAAAGAAAGAAACCAGGCGAGGAGCAAACTGGTTTATTCTGTGGTAAATATGGTAACGAGTCCTGGAGATATGAGAATGAAGCACCATTATTTTATTTTTCATTACAATTATTATTATTAATGTATCCAAATAAAGCAATACCTCGTTATTGTCGTAATTAAGCTGGTTTTAGATGGAAAGTAGTTTATGAAAATATATTCGGGAGAGGAGAAATTAAGGAAGTAATTAGAAGGAGTTAAGAGTTTTTAGTGTAGAATATTAATTGACGATAAATGAGATTAGTTAAGGGTTGGTTGAATTTGCGTCTAGTTTGGCAACTCTCTAACTCTAGATTCACATGGCTAAACCATTAATTGTTGCAACCTAACGCAGATAATGAAAAAACGACAGTGGAAGAAAGTAGAAAGAGGAGTTAAATTTACGCAAGAGTTACTGATAAGAGATTAAATGAGATGAAGTTGAGGTAAAAAAAAAAAAAAAAAATTGTAATAAAGTTGCGTGAGTGTGAAATTAAAGGAGTTAGTGATGGAGATGGCTGCCCCATTAGGCTTACCCCACCCCAACCAAAAACACTTATCACTCTCTTTCTCTTCCTACCATTCTTTACAGTCTTTCTCGCTCTAATCCTACCCTTCTCTCTTTCTCTCTCATCCTCACCTTCAAACCCTTCCAACGCACGCTTTCAAAGCTTTCCGTAAAGTTTTTCAACCCCGAACCCTGTCTATATAAACACCAACAAACGCAGTTTCACGCACTTCACGTTGAGTAAATTTTTTTTCTCCACCAACATCGAAACCATGTCCACCGACTTCCACCTCCACCACGACTTGCCCAAGCTCCGAATCGCCGCCGTCAAAATCGACGACGTCCCCTCCGACCACCACCTCGATGCCCTCGTCTCCTCCTCCGTCCTCACGCGAGCCGACAACCAAACCCTCGAAGAGGAAACCGTCACCGTCGCCGTCACCGTCACCGTCCCAGCCGACGCACCCACCGTCGCCGAAGAGGACGAGAGCTACCGCACCCCGACGTCGAAGGAGAGCAAAATTCCGGCGATCATGAGCTGCCCGCCGGCCCCGCGGAAGCCGAAGGCCTTCGCCTCGTGCAAAAGAAAGCTTTTTGACGACTTTCAGTTCTTCGATGTGACGAATAAGGAGGACATGGACGCGTTTTTCAGATCCACTTTTCCCAAGAGGAGCTGCACCTGTACATGAAAAACTTCAACCCAAGCTCCCTCGAACACCCACACCCTCGGACCCTGCTAAACTCCGTAAATTACACAATTTTTTTTTATCCAATTCCACTTCTTTGGTCAATTTCTTCCTTCTTTTTCTCTCTTTTAATTTTGGTTTTTTTATATGTTATATATATTTCACTTTGTATAAGATGTGAAATATTGGATCCCCAATCGTATATGTTCATTAATCCAATCAACATAGCGTTGAATTCTCTGGAATCCTTCAATTTTTAGAATCTGCAATTCCTTTGATTTAATTTGACGGTTTTATCTTTCTTGCATACGAATCCCAAGGGAGAGAAGCGATGATTTTGAGAAATTGGGGTTGAATTATGGGCGGTGTGGTGTTTAATTTGGTGGGTTTGTTGGTTGATTGAAGAAAGTGTTTGATTAATTGAATGTTAGGGAAAGTGGAAGAAGACAGGGTGGATGAGGTGGGTGGGTAGTGTTACGTAATGGAATTGATGAGTGCTAGTTGGATAGGGTTCTGAAATTACATGGTAAATTGTTACCTATATGCGTATGTGGTCTGACAAATATGCATGAATCTGTACAATAAGGTCAAGTATTTGACACAGCTTTGGGATTGATGAAACAACTTTTGATTTTGTCTGCGATAGAGATTGAGGAATGGAATAAATAACACCAAATGGAAGAGATCACACCTTCATTTTTTTAACCTCTACCATTTTTTTTTTTTGTCCTTTTTACCAAATTAATACTAATCTTCTACAAGGATCACAATTATATATATTAGACGCCATTTTTGAATTTTTTTCCTAAACGTGGAATTCAATCATTTTTTTTCTTGGAAATTCACTCCGAGACTCTTTTTTCTTTTCTTTTTTTGGCTACTAGGAGATTTCATCTATCTATTCTACCAGCTCATCACCTAATAATTACAAATTTCTTCTGCTTCATTTTCTTTTTAATATTTCCTTTTCAGATCCCCATATCCATCAAATCCATGCTAACTATATTTTTACGCTAACACTACTTTTCTCGATATATGGGTAAACTAATTTCCTTTATAAAACAAATACAATTTTTCAATTTTAATATATAATTAATAATTAAGTCAATTACACTCGTCTTTCATCACAGTTGAAATTTCCTTATCAATATGGAATTTTCTTAGTTTGAAAGTGTAATTCAAACCACGAGATATCTCAATTTTAGTTTCTAAGTGTATTTCATAACAGTTGAAATTTCCTTATCCATATAGAATTTTGTTAGTTTGTAAGTATCATAATGTTCTGATTTTGGTGAGATATCGAATCCTTTTTTTTTCTCTACAAAAATATTAATTAGTTGCCATTAATTAATGTACTCTTCAAAACTTTAGCATTCGATTAAACTGATAGATAAGTTCTTACATTACATCATACAACACCTAACTAAGATTATATAAATTATATGTAAAATAAAATATTGTATTTTTTACGCGAGTGTGTGCACGTATATATAGGTGTGTATATGTGTTATTTATACATGGGTTTTGTTATTTTAGAAAATGCGTTATACATATCTATTATACAGCGTAAAACTAATCAGATATTCAATTCAAATTCTTGATAAATCAAGTTTATAAAATGTTATACACCGATCACTATTTTATTCTCATTACTATAATATGCTATTTGAAATATAAGAAACTTTTTACCTAAAAACACGTGACCAATAAATATCTTATTTAAATGAAATTCGATCTATATATATGATCAGAAGTGTAATTTTATATTATTCAATATAGTTGAATTAATTGACTGGGATTATGATACACATGGAGTTATTAAGTGGTATATATCTATATAATTGACACATGATATCAGTTGAAATTTTTTTCCAACAATTTTATACTTATTAAAAAAAACTTAGGACTTTTATAATACCAATAACGTATGTTTCGTTCATTACAAGTAACTCTTACCACAATTACTATCTTTATACGTTACACTGTCTTAATTTAATCGCCAATTAAAGAAAACTATTAAATAAGTTGTCTACAAAATTTTGTAGAGCCATTGATTCTTTTTTAAAGAAATTTAAGTTAATGTATAAAAAAGAATATAACTAAATACTAACTATGAGAATGCATAAATAAAAATATAACATCCATATATTATTCTTTATAAAAAATTTAAGGGATTAACTTTACCAAAAACTTTATCAAGGACTAAAACCTTCATAAAATTACTAGTTTAATTAATTATCTTAAAAAACTAAAATTTATTATTTTAGAATATTTTGATTTTAATTTAAAAAAGCTCACTAAAATTTAATAAATCATATATTATTTTTGTATTATTCAGTATATTATTATAATTTAATTACATTGAAGAAAATGTTGTTTGCTGAATAATTGTTTCAATTTACCAATTGAATTAATCAAAATTAATTAGTACGAAGAGGTATTGAATAAAATAACTTTACAAAAATGTACTCTTACGGATCCTTTTTCTTATCCTGTTTTAAAATGAAATTTGTGTTCAACTTGATCAATAATTGATTGTGCGAAAACGTCATTGATTTGAGGAAAACTGAGGTTATCGCTCTAATAATATTGTTAACTTTAACTTTATGAATAAGAAAAGTGACAAGGAGACTTTATTAAAGTTGTATTCAATCCTGTAGTGAAAAATAATCAGGGTTAAAACCAGTAAATATTTTGTTCAAATAACATGATTACCTAAAAAAAGAAATTATTAAAATACAGTTTATATATTATATACAGCCATTTTTTACATTTTTTTTTCACTCTTAGCCAGTGCAATTCTCTAAAGCAAAAACCTTCTTTGTCGATTTAAATATTTATCTATTTTGACCCATTTATCTATAACTTCAACTATAAAACATTTCGCAAAATAAATTTTGATTTAGATAAAAATTTAAAATAAATTACGTCAGACATTGATAAAAATAGACCACTGAACTTAAGCTTTACATTTAAGTAGCCAAATAGATGAGAGTGAAACCCAATCTTGTTCTTGCTTTTACTGGCAAGCATGGACAAAAGGACAATCAAGGAGCAGAAACTGAGAATGATACTACAGTACTATAGGGTATCTTACCATTACTATAAAGAGAAAAAAATATATTTTTATTTTTAACGAAATTATAAAATTATTATTAACTTTACAGAGATGCCCAGCTAACTTCATGCCGTCTATGTCTTAAAGTCCTGAAAATAAGCCTCAAACGATGCAGTGCTCTACGTTTCTTCTCTTTTTTATACAACGCATATTTACAACGTGTTCTCTTTATAAATACAAAAATTTCTTAAATAAAGGTAATTCCAACTTCGATTTATGATGATAATTAAAAAAAAAAAACTTTTATCCAAAAGTTAACTGTGGAAATATTTCGAAGTTCTAACAACTCCTTTTTCAAGACAAACTTTTTGTAGCTATATATAACTAGTGGGATAGGATAGTTTTTTTTTTCTTAAAAAAAAAAAAAGAAAACACTTTTTATATTTTTTTACGAGGAACTTTTTCTAGTATTTAAAAGGTTATGAGAATTATTTTAGTTTTAACTTTAACAATAAAAACATAAGTAAAAAAGAGAGAAGAGTGGGAAATCTATAAATAAAAATATGGTGTGTCTCTGGTTTCAATGATTGGCAAGGCTATCGGGAAGTATAGTTATGTATTAATTAAAAGTAATTAAAGAAAATAATAGAGAAAGAGTAAATATATTTTGATTTGTATAGGTAGAAAGAATGAATGAGTGGATGTGAATTAATAATGTAGTTGGCATGTGATGTTGGATCTGTGCCTGCGCATGTAATTAATCCCATGGCTTGATATTTACGTTTCTTTGTCTTTACTCTTGCAAGTGTCCTAAAAGGTGGCGTGGGCGTAAAATAATGAGAAAAAAAGGTTTAGCAATGGTGGATGGAGATGATGAAGGGTAAGGCATAAGTAGTTTACAAGTTAGAGAAGGAATAAAGTGACGGTGGCTTATATGGAAGAGAAAGAGGTGGAAGAGGAAGTAAAGCACAAGTTTCAATGAAGATTACCACCTTTCAGAACTTATTTACAATTGGATGCGTCATTGTCACGAAAAGGATTACAATTGGAACAAGGGAGAGAGAGATCCAAGGTATGCTCGATGTTCTTTTGTTTCTCAAAATTTATACGTCTAACTCAATCTTACAAAACTGGTCTGATTTGGTCTGTAATATAAGGTTTTTCTCTCATTCATATATCCACAAAACTGGTTTATAAAATGACGTTTACACCTTACTTATATATTATAATTTGACTTAGTCAATCTAATATTGGAGGAAGGTTCGGCACACACATAAATCTCCACATATGATAAGACATTGTCCGCTTTTGACCAAGCCCTAAGACTCTCAACATATAGATTAATTATTTTCATTTTGTGTTACACCTTAATCATAAAATGTCCCCACGAATGATTACTCTAACCTGTTCCTAGACTTTTCATGGTCAGCATTTGACACTTTCATGTGTTTATGATGCTTCTTCATGAAACTGAAGTTTGTGTTATATTCTCTCGATTTCATAAAAAACAGATAGGAGGGTCCTAGGCGAAGATCCAACATTATCCAATCTCATCTTCCACAATTATTTGAGGTTGAGAAATTCAACCATATAGAGTCCAAGGTTATTATTTTCTGTTCTTGATCTTTATGACTTCTTCTTTTTAGTGGTACAACACTACTAAGAACTGAAGCATCTGACACAGTGCACCCAGGAGATTAGCCAAATGTTTGCATTGCTTCTCACTTTCTTTTCATACTTTATTTTCTTCCATTATTTCTATGTTTTGCGTTTCTGTTCTTTTTATCTACTTTTCATTTATTCATTACACAACAAAACTTCATGTGATATGTGATGCAAAAACACGTTATTCGTTTCTATACCTTAGATTAGTCAGTGATGTTTTTCTGTCTATAAAATAAATAAGAATGGAAAGGGTATAGATATGAGATGAAAAAAATAGTGAAAATATCTAGATCTTGTTAAAATGTTTGAATGAAAACATATAAAAAAAATAGAAAGGAATTATGATTAGTTTTATTTTCACTCGTGTAGTTTGATGGAAAATTTTACAGAAGGAAAATGTGTTTTTTAAGGTGTTATTCGTCTTTAATATATTTAATTTAACAATAAATGAAAATAACATTCTAATATTAAGTATATATCATTAACCCAATTAAAAAAATTTATATTTGTTATTTTTAACTTTTTACATCAATTATAATTTTAATCCAAGACACGTAAATTTATCTCATATGAAAAACACATTACGTAAATTTATGTTGGATTATACTAATTATAATGTAAAAACATAAATATATATTAGATTGTACTAAGTCTAATCTAAGAAAAATATGCAACTAATAAAAAATGCTATAACAAAATTACCATTTCTGATTTTGTTTCACTTATGCGTGTTATATATTAAATTAAGGATTTTGATTATATTAGAAAAGAGTTGGTGAACAAAGATAACAAACTTAAGATATAGGTTGAGCCACACAAGAAGGGGATTGAAGTCGAAAAATTTTCCATGAAAATGCAAAGATCTCAACAACGAAACAAATCAAACAAATGGTTTTTCATGAGAAGTCCACCACAAGAAGATTTGGTGAGAAATGAATTCTCAGATAATACAATTTTGACATTTAGACATTATGAAGTTCAACATAAATTATTTGTTTTATATTAGTCAAGAGCTCAACATAAATCATTTTCACTTATTTTTAAAAATGTAAGTGTTTTTTTTTTATGTAAATTATTTTATCATTAGATGTAAATTAGACGACGGAAGGACTACCTTTGTAATAATCCATAACAACTATAATGTATTCTTTCTTAATTTTTTTTAATGAGACTTAAATTTTATTTTTTTATCTTTTCTACTCGTAGTATGACATGAAGAAATCTAACAATTAGCAATATAAATTTTCAACCATCAGTCATGTAATTAATTTCAATTTAATAGTATATATGATGTACAGTCATAAAATTTCAATAGTCTAATTTAAGAAAATATATTGTATTATTAATGTATAACAACCATAGTATCTCCTTTCTTAATTATTTTTAATGGGACTTGAATTTTATTTTTTATTGATTTACTTGTAAGATGATATGAAGGAATTCTAACAATTAACAATATAGATTTTCAATCATCAGTCGTGTAATTAATTTCAATATTAATAGTATCCATGACGTAGAGTCATAAAATTTCAATAGTCTAATTTAAGATTTTTTTTATCTTTATTATTATTTGTCATTTGACACTTGTATATAAATATACCATTGGTTATGAGATTAATAAAAGAAAAAAAGTATTAATCTTTTTTTTTATATGTTTATGTGTTATCTCATATTTAAGTCTTTAACACGTTAGATCGTCCATTTTTCTTTATCTATTGGGATCATCTGACTGTACGGTACAATTGGGAAAATCCTTATATAACAAGATGTTAAGTTGTCAAAAAATTTAATTTGTATATAACATATCAAAATATATAATTTGCAAATAACATAACTTGGATAAAAACTCATTGATAATTGTCAAATTTATTAAAGATTTAATGATGAGATTTTTAGTAGACTATTTTCAACTTTGGCCTATATCAAAATTTGTAATTCTTTTTAGTTAACTCAACTCAAATATAATGGTTCATAGACTTGGACCACACCTTTATGATATATACTATTGATATATAATGAGTTATCTTTAAAACAAACCACTAAAATGTTAATGATGGTTTGTTATTAATTAGTAGTTAATGATTTGATGGGAAGAAACCTTTCAAAACTTTTAAACCAAAATAATAATCAAAGTTAATCTCTTTTTATATTAAAATTAACTTAATTAATACATTTTGAAAAAATTAATATGCATAAATGAAAACGTATGTTATAAATGATATTAAGGAGATTAATAAGTAAGTTGAAAGGATATTAAGGTCAATGGATTATATTACATACACTCTAATTCCACGCACTTTATATTTTCCTGCCTACCTTAACTTGGACATTAGAATCCTTGTACGTAAGAATCGAAACACTCATCTGACAGAAAATGATAGAAAATTTCTGAATCCATCTTCTATATTTTTCGGCTTTCTTTTGTTTTACTTTAATGGGGTAGTCTCGTTGAAAATTATAGGTACAACGTAAAACTATTTATTTTTTGCATGTGAATTATTTTCCGTTTTTAGTATCTAAGAATTATTTTTGAATGTCGTGATAGAATTGTAAAACTATAGAGGCAGTGTTTGAAATGCAATGGATGAATCTGATCTAACTAATAAAAACTAACTTCATTCGGTTGATCTTCTTTTCCTTGAAATGATGGTTATAATAAATAATTTTGTGAATTTAGGATAGTGATTAGGATTAGTTTGTTTAAAAGTTGAAATGATTGATAGTAATTAAATAATGGTGCTATTCTCTTTGGGCAGAGGAAGCACATGATGACATCTGCAGTGAGATTCGGAAAGAACAGCAGATGAAGCTATGTGGAAGGCTAGAAACATAGAATGAAGAAGACAATATACTGTTTAACGAGGAGGATCTCAATGTTGTTTAATAATGATTTCAATTCAAAATGGCTGGTTGAATCTGAGCCAATAATTGAATCCACAACCGCACCACCACCGATTTTATTAATGAGGCGGATTCTGCGCCGTTTATGAACGACACTACAAATAATAGCTTACTATAAATAACAAAACAAAGTCCGATAAAAAGGAAATATCATTATTTGTGTTTGGATAATGAGATTGAGAGGGACAGAACAGAAAGCCGTCTTAATTATTTTATTATTTTATAATAATGAAAATTAATTTGATAAATTAATAAATTGAGAGAAGAGAGAAAAGGGAAAGAAAAAGTGTGTATAAACTTGTCATGTTATGGTAAGCATGATTCCCTTTGTTAGTGAGGAGGCAGGCAACACACATTGAAGTTACTCTGTAAAGAAGGAGTGATGGAAACTCAGTACCACTCTACAACACATCAATTGTCAGCCTTCCCAAAAGAAAACCTAACCAACTTTTTTTTATCATCTTTACCACGGAATATAAAACCAATTTCATTACATTTCTGTACTTTCTTCTTTTCTTAAATTATATACTTTTGTTTCTATTCTCTTTCCTTTGTTTTCTACTCAGTGTCTCTTTCTATAATGGATATCAGAGAACCATTTTTTCACCTATGTAAGTCTTTCGTTTCCATCACACAAAAATTCACACTTTATTTCTAATAGAATGAGGACTTTCAACACATCTCCTTCCTTCGTCAACATCTCGTGTGTGATAGTAAAAATAGGTAGTTCAATAATGGTCTGATAACAGATGGAATAGATTCCAACCATGACTCTAATATCATATTAAAAAGTTATTTTTAAGTCTAACCTGATTCCACAAAACTAGTTTATAAGCTGAAGTTTGCACCTCACTTATATTATAATTTGACTTTATTTTTAGTCGAGACTTCCAACCCTTAACATGTATCTTTACTTTATAAAGTATTATTAAGTTCTAAGATTAACCTAATTTTATAAAATTGATTCTTTGGAAGAAAAAAATGTAGTCACTTTTAGGTATTATAAAAATTGGGTTAAATATGTTTTTAGTCTCTTAACTTTCTGTGAAAATTGGAATTAATCCTTCTTCAAAACTTTGGCCTAATTTAATCTCTCAACTTTAGAAATATATGAATTTAGTCATTTTAACTAAATTTTCCTAGATTTATTTGATGTTTCAAGCACGTTTCAAGATAGTATTTGAGTTGTTTACATTGTTTGACACATTTTTGCTTCAGTGTCAACTGAGAAACGCATTTGAAATAACAAATAAAGTTAACAAAATTTGGTCAAAAGAACTAAATTCATACATTTCTAAAGTTTGGGGACTAAATTAGACCAAAGTTTTGAAAAGAGACTAATTCTAATTTTCACTAAATGTTAAGGAACCAAAAACATATTTAACCCATAAATTTATTGTCTCTGGTCAATGCAAAATGTTCAGCATTTTATATATTTTTTTATTCACTTTACATGTAGAAATAAACAAATAAAAAAGTGAAAACATATCAATATTAAACATCTAATTATTTTTATAGTAAAATATTTCGACAGAATTTTTATTTAAAATATTTAATTGTAAGTTTTTTTTTTAAAAATCGTAGTAGATGATGAAATTTTTGTTTGATCGCGTGATATTAATTTAGTCCTGTATACTGGTTTAAAACATGCACCTCGTATATTTCTTTTGTTGTTATTGTTGCATATATTTTTTCTCGTATGCATTCTGTTTGGAGGAGAGTATAACAAAAAATTAAATTTCAATTTATTACGTCAGAAAAATAAAACTCGTTTATAGTGTTTCCAACCTAAACAGTGTTATTTCACTTTCGTATCAGGCCGAAACTGGGACCATTACCATTGCAGTCAGGCCCAACTTTCTTGTTTATGATTAAATATGGAGTTACTTCCTACACCACTCCAATTATTATTTCCTGTACCATCACATGTTTTCAAAGTTTCAAAACTAATTTTTATATTTTAAAAATTTTACACTTTATTTTTTTTCATCTGTTAAAAAAATTTCTTCAAACAGATATGTCAGATCCATTAACAGATGTGTCCACTTCAACAGATATGTCACATCCATTAACAGATATGTCCACGTTCATTTAAACTTTATATTCTTTTTAGTTTTTAGTTTTTAGTTTATTAATTTATTGTATTAATAATATTTATTTAATTAAATAAAATAAATTAATTTTCGTAATATATTTGTAAAAAAAAAAATAATCTATAAGTTAAATAAAATATAATATTTAAATAA
Organism: Vigna radiata var. radiata; assembly: GCF_000741045.1. Taxonomy (NCBI): domain Eukaryota; kingdom Viridiplantae; phylum Streptophyta; class Magnoliopsida; order Fabales; family Fabaceae; genus Vigna; species Vigna radiata. The sequence continues at coordinate 36,455,175 of NC_028358.1, forward strand.
ACTAAAATTTAAAAACAACATAAACGAACGTGACACAATCGTTCATTATAATTAATTAAAAAAATTTACAATTTAATTAAATTAATAATTATTATTTAATTAAATAAAATAAATTAATTTATTACGTAACTATATACATGTTAATTTTGTTTTATTTAATAAAATAATAATTATTAATTTAATTTATTATTATTATTTAATTAATTATTTAAATATTTTTTTTATATAATTACTATGGATGTGCCACACATCTGTTATCGAATGTGATCACATATTTTTTTTTTTTTAGTTTTTAGTTTTTTAATTTATTGTATTTTAAATTATTATAGAAATTTTATTTAATTTTTTTATATTTTAAATTAATCTATAAGGTATTTAATATTTTTTTTATTTTTGTAATATATTATTTAAATAAAAAATATTATTAAAATAAAATATAAAATAAAAATAATAAACTAAAATATAAAAAAAAAAGTTAAATATGTAAACGGAGAACGTTGAAGGTGAAATGGATATATAAAAAAAAAACATCAACATGACACAATTTTATCTATAAAATTATTAAAATGATTTGATTCACCACATAAACATATTAAAAAGTACTATCTAATAAAATTATTTAAATCTTTTTATTAAGTGCTATTTAAACTTACACCTATTTAAATTATATTTATATGTTATAACTAAATTTTAATAATTTAGTGTATTAGTTATTATTTATAATTTTATTACTATTTGTTATAATAAGAATATACACCACGATCTATATCTTATAAATATAATTTGTATATTCTTTCTCATAAATATTTATATAGATTATTGATTTGAGTAATAGTCTTTTTGCAAGTAGATATATCTTTTTCAATAACAAAGATACATTTTCTAGATAAGAGAAAAAATATGTCAGAATTTTATCACCACGCTCCAAATTTAATTTAGATTTGATAAATTTAATTATGAATTCATAACTTGATACAACTTTATTATAGTAAACACATATCACATGAGTTGAATTAAAATTAAAATAAAATTTGCAGCAAAATACAATTTCAGGTAATATTACAATCGTATTAAGTTACAAATCGACTTCAGTTAAAAATAAAACATTTTAAAATCAAGTGAAATCTGACACGACTTTTTCAAAGTTATAATATATAACACTGTCAACATAACATGGCAACACCCAATCATCTCAGCACGTCAATCATTTCAAAAATATATATTTTTGAAATTTATAATTTAGAATAATTCCAGATTATATAATGTAACCTAAATCGATTCAAAATATATTTTAGATATACTAAGATAAGCAACTTTTCCAGAATTTGAGAGTTATTATTTTTCAAAAGAAACTTTCAGAATAAACATTTGAGAACGCGCCAAATGTATTTGAGAATAAACTTTTTGTAATACATAAAATGTGTCATAAAACGATTTTTTTATTTTTTTTTATCGAAATAAGCTCTCTCGCTCTTCTAGGATTGCAATTAGTAATAAGGAGTTGATGCCTGCACCTCCACCGGTTGGAGATCCACCTCCCCAATTATTTTTTTTATTTTTCTTAATTCCAAAATTAACCTTTTTGTTTTTTGTACTTTTACTCTTTTAACCCTATTAAAAAAAGTAACCCTATTAAAAAAAGTTACCCTATTTACTTTATTCTTTACTTCATCAGATTTTCACATT
>NC_028358.1:36457635-36475343 GCF_000741045.1 Vigna radiata var. radiata
ATATAAATAATTATTAAAAAAATAAATAAAAAAAGGAAGGATAAAAATGGGATGGGGAGGTGGAGGTCCAAAGAGGGGAGGTGCAGGGATCAACGCCCTTAGTAATAATAGGATGAAAGAAGAAAACGTCTCTACTTTATAGTTCATCAATCTTTCCTTCACCCCTTCAGGTACCCGGCCCAGACCTAACATTTCTGATATTACATGACTGGACAATTGCTTGCTGTACCCCGCAAATATCTTCCTGCACCCACCAAAAATGTGAAATACTAAAATGCACCTTATGCATTCTTTCAGAATGTGTATTTCAAAATTTAATTTCTTAAAATATATTTCGGATTGTATAATCTATAACTCAATGAAAATACTTTCCAGATTACATAATTTATAATTTATTTTTTTGAATGTATTCTTAATTAGATAATTCGAAAAGTATTTTCAAACTTAGAAATACCTTTCAATTTGTATAATTCATAATACCTTAAAAGGTGGAGGTTCATATTTACCTTTTTATTATAACTTTAAGAATGATCATTTGAGATTTATGAGTTTTATGGGAGTGCATGAAGGAAAAAGGGAGATGCAGAAGAAACAACCGAATAGGGATTGTTTATGGGCTTTGCCAGTAGTTATTGGGCCAAGGTTATGAAGTTACATGAGATTTTCGGGTATTGATCCCTCCACCTCCACGTATTTGGTTCTCTACCTCCTCATTCCAATTTTATCCCTTCTTTTTTATTTATATTCCTATTTGTTTTATATTCCTATTATATCCTTAAATAAAATTTATTTTATAGGTTAACTTTAATTCCAATCTCCTATTTTAAAAAAATTAAAACAAAATAATTACGTAACAAAATTATTTGAAAATAAAAAGTTAAAATTTAATTATCTATAAAATAAACTAAAAACTTAAAAATAAAAAATCAGGCCCTAAACGGATGTCGACATACGTTTGTCCCTGAAACGAATGTCGATATCCGTCGACGGATGTGCGATATCCGTTTAGGCCTGGACGTCTTCTTCCTTCTACCCACCCAGAAACATCAACAGGAAACAAAAAACTCACGCATAGCAGAAATCAACACAATCTTAAACCCTATATTACATACATTTACAAACGAAGCAGAAATCAACACAACCTATATCATGCTCAGCAAAAGAAACTAACCTCTCGTAGGCCAAGAGGTAGAAACGAAACTACGAAGCAACAACCACCGCGCCGCACTGTCGCACACACCAAAATTTTGGAACTTGGAGCGAGGGGTGAGAAGAATCAGAGAAGAGGAGGTGGGACCGCGTCTTCGAAAGTAAAATCTGATTGAAGTGGAAAGTAAAAAGTTAGGATTATTTAGTAAATAGGGTTAAAAAAGTAAAAAAAAATAATAAGAAAAGGTTATTTTTGTAATTAAAGAAAAAAAAATTGAGAGGTAAAGGATTGAGATGGGGAGGTGGATGGTCAACGCCCGAAATTTTCAGAGTCAAAAACTGGAGTTACCAATTTGGTAATGGGATTATTTTTGGCACCACATGGTTTCCACCTAGATGTGTAAAAGACAAGAATGACCATAGTGAAAATTAAAGACTTAACTTTATTTCATCTTTTACTTATTTATAGCAGTACGTTTTGTATGCTGCTATACCACCCTATAAGATTTATTATGTTTGATTTTTTTTTTCTGTTGGCATATATTTTATATTGCTTCATTAAAAAATTTATGGGACAGTAAGATCCAATAACAGTATTTTACAAAAGTTTTATTAGTTAAAAACACTTTTTGAAATCTGAAAATATAATATGAATTGTGTAATCCATTATTATTTTTTTATGAAAAAAATGTCTTTTAGATTGTGGAATTCAAAATAAATATACGATTTATATTTAGAAATCAAAATTGTATCTTTCTGAAGACAATAATATAAAACAGGAATGTGTATGCTTACATGAACATCCGATGACATTTAATAGAAGAAAGTATAAAGTGAAAATTTTCAAATTTAGGAGAATGTAGGAGGAAACAATCACACCTAATGCTAAATGGTTTAAATCAAATCGTTTTATGTTCTTCTACTTTTTAGAAAAAAGAAATGAAAAATGTTGTGATTTTATTTTCTCGTCAAAAGTGAATAAGATTAAATTATGAAATAAACAAAATTATTCTTCAGAAAGAAAATCAGAAACGGTTAGAAAAATTAGAAAAAAAAAATGGTTATAAAAGACAAGGTGAAGATTATAAATGAAAATATTTTTAAATATTTTTGTTTATTATTATTTTAGTTTGCTTGTATTTTTTATGTATTTCTTAACACGGTTGATTGTTTATTATCCTGAGATGAGTTCTAATAAATATATTTTTTAAAATTTTCGATGTTGTTCAATAAATTGCTACGAGTTTTAATACACTTGAAAACTGTTCTTTTTTTTTTATCATGGGAAGAATAATGAAAATGTTAAATAAATATGAATTTAGTTTCTTTTTCTCATTTTCATTTTTATTTTTTAAATTTTTATTATTATGGATATATAGATCATTCATATCAATAAAAAGATAGCTAATATAAAAAATGTCAAAAAAACAGTTTTATACAAATGTTATAAATTTATTTATTTTTTTAATATTTATCATTATGTATTTTGATTTTGTTTTGAGAAGATAAATTTATCTAAAAAGTTTTCAAAAACTAAGAATGTGTTCGAAACACTTTTATTATCACGAGATAAAAGAAAAATGGAAAAACTATAAGTTTGATTTTTATAATATTTTTTTATCGTCACTTTTGAGATAGTAACTAGTATGGATGATTGGACCTGGTGACATAGTGAGACTTTTAGTTTTAAGAGAAACACTTGATCGCTTTGTGTGACATTTTGCATTCTTGAGAGATCTGGGCATGGTGAGTCTTTCTTGGAATGTTTTGAGAGCTTCTCGATTTGTGAGTGAGTCTCTCTAAATGTGTCAAAACTTCGAAGTTCAATTTTGCTTATAAGTTTGTAAGCCATATTTGTTTCTCTTTTATTTTATTCTTTTTATTCTTTATTTCCTTTTTTTTTTCTTTTTATGTTATTCTTTTTACCTTTTGTTTTCATTTCTACTTACTTTATTTTTGTTTGTCTTTTTAGTATGTAATGTCTGCATAGTCACTATTATGGAGTCTATCGACTGAAAAACCTATTGTTTATCTCCATTCTTTTAAGTGTACAAGAGTAATTCGGGTAAAAACAACGTCACATGTCTTGATTATTAAAAAAAAGTGATGAAAAACATGTAACCTGATTATTAAGAAAAAAATAAAAATGAAGAACATTTATTTTTATCTGAACTAGACTATTTGAACTTAGATCTTGTAAGGACCATGAAATCGATTTATCCCTCCTATTCTCAAAAACAAAACTAGACATAGAAACCATTGAAAACTAAACTAACTTAAAAACTAATTTACAAAATTAAAACGGACATCATATCACTTTTTCATTGTCTGCCTTTTTTCTTAATAATAGAAAAGGATGAACAAAAATTTGAAGAATATAACATTAAAACTAAGAAACAAGAAAAAAAGGATAGAGGTCATATATTTTTTGTTTTTTTTGTGATATACAAATTATTAAAACATTATATATTTTTCCTTTTGTGTTTATTAAATTTACAATCTATAATTACATAATAATCCTTGAGATCTCTCAATAGTTGATGTTATCTTGATTGTCAATCCACTTTCTTTTGTAAGTGTCGATAAGGGATAAGAATTTCGTAGGTCTATAGAGTTTCTAATGACAACCTTTAGTACATCCTATACTTTTATACTTTTTGTTTTCCTTTTTCTTTTAACATTTGTTGGGGCTTTATTATCTTTGTAATAATGCAATGCAATATTGTAAGATTGATATATTTTTATATTTTTTATGTAAATTTTTTTCTTTATTATTCAAAAGTTTATATAAATTAATTTGAATGGAATTGTTTTTATTTTATTTTAATTCCTTGGTCTAGTCAATTTATTGAAAAATGTTCTGTTTACCATTTGTTTTGAAGTATTATTTGAATAACATGCATGAATCGCTCAAGGTTTTTGAAAGAGTTTAAATTACAACATTGGGTGATTGATGAAGTGACGAAGATGGATTTGTCCCAATTTGAAAATGAAGTGTGGATCTCAAAACATAACATTAGTTTGAAAATGAGATAAGGACTTGAAAATGTGTCCCTAGTATGAGAGCCTGAATGAACCTTAAAATGAAAAAAAAAATGTATGACTTGGATCAGTTAATGACATCGACAAGATAAAAAATAGTAATGGGGATTTCTAAAGTTACACCTAATGATCACAATATAATTAAATGAATGATTGAAATGTATGAGTGGAAAATGAACTAACAATCTTTGTTTTGGTTAGTAATTGAGATATCAAACCTAGTAAGAAAAAGTTGGACAAGGTTTTGACTCAAAATGAATTATTGAACACAAAGATTTAAAAAAAAATGAATTGAAAGAATGAAAGGAATGTTGGTCCTTACGAACCTTGCACAATGACATCAAAGATAGGATACGTGACAAATTAATTCCATGGAAAATGAAAGAATAAATTCTCTTGATATGATGAATGAAAGATTATATTTTTTGAGGGACAATTAAAACATGTTAATCATTAAGAAAATTGTCATATTATTTGCAAGAAAATCTTAGAACAATTTTATTCATAATTTTCAATTCTCTCATTTCACAATTTTTAGGACAAACTTGTAAGTATGTTATGTGTTTCCTTATAAATTAAAAATTTGTAAGGATAATAACAATCAATCGAGGACCTTGTTAAACTTGTATTGAGGTATAAGAAAACAACAAATGCCCAAAAATGACAGTGATAGTTTTTTGGAACAAGGGTACCAGATTAATGTTGCATCCTATTTGATTTCTCTTCATTCATTTTTTTCTTTTTCAATTTTTATTTGAATGATTTTCTTATTTTTCATGACCAAATACTTATTTCTTTTTATTAACTATTTCATGAAAGGATTGAATCTGTCAACCTTTAGGATTAGGGTGATTTTTGTTCAAGATAATTTGAAAGAAGATTTTGTTTTATTTTTAAGACTCAAATTGAATCAAAGGATAATTTTTGTCTTAATGCACAAGAAAAATAAAATTGAGTTACAACAAATTATTCCTTATTTTGCCTTTATTTTATTTTATTTATTTAGTGTCATGTTGCTTAGAGACTTGCGTGTTATCATTTTAATATAGTGTCTTCATGTATGATGATTCTTTATGGATAAAAAGACTACGATGTAAAATGACAAAGAAAAGATGTATTTGAGCAATTTCATGTAGATCAAATAAATGTTTCAAAATCAATAATAAACATTTTGTCTTATTTTTGTCTTGTTTTGTTCAATTAACTAATTTGACCAAATAATACTTATTTTGTCTTATTTATTTTTATATTTTTGATGAAAAAAAATTCGATATAAATGATTATATGGACTCAATAACAAAAAACATAGATTATAATGAATATATTTTTTTGCTCTACTTTATATATATATATATATATATATATATATGTGTGTGTGTGTGTGATAAAAAATAATCTCTCATTTGTGCCTTGAAAGGTGTGGATAAACTTTTTTTATGGTATACAAATTCTTTACATGTTAATTTTATGGTAGCTTTAAATGATCTCATGGACTCTAGATTCGAAGTCAACCTTCACAATAACTAAGTATATTCGAGATCTAACATGACCATTGTTGAACTTACACAACTTAAGGCTCACTCACACTCAAGTATAGGACTCCAATATCAAAATGAATGCATTAGCCTAACATATGATGTGTGGAGGGAGGAACCTAAGACTATCCAAAATCGCACCTACAAAATATTCAGGAAAGTCTCAAACATACATATAACATGTCGTATACCTTAGGGTTCAATATGCAACAATTATTCCAAATATATAAAAAAAAAATACACAAGGAGAAAGAAAAAAAAAAAGCCACATAAATTTTTGCACTTAATTAAATGGCTTGACTCTTGTTTTTTGGAGTCACCGGCGTCTGTCACAACTAAAAACGCGACAGGATGACGAATCATACAAATATTGAGTTTAAAAAGAGGTTTTATAGTCGTCATCATAATTTATTCAAGAAAAAATTATGGAAAACCACAAAATAAAACATAGTCTACAAAAATCTATTTTGGATTCGAGATTAGGTTACACACAAGGAAGGTATTAGCATTTTAGTGCTCGTGCCCAAACATAATACCTTTAATCAAATATATGAAATTAATATGGCTTTCAAAATGTTTAATTTTCTCCGAAAACACTCCATAGAAAATATTTTTTGTTTTTTTGGATTCGACAAAAATTGATCTTTCTCTTGTTTATTAGTCTCTTTCAAGATAAGAAATAAGGATTGAGTCGTTCTTTATGAAAAAACTATTCGAAAATGATTTTGAAAAATGATTTGATTTTCTTTTTTGAAGTGAACTTGACAAAAATTGACCTTGTTTTTATGTATCTTCATTCATGATGGAAAATCAGAAGTCATGTAATTCTCAATAAAATTTGCCAAAAATGTTTATGTTTTTAGTTTGTGAAGATTTTTGTATGTTTTTGGTAATTTTCGCATGGTTGAGAAAAATAAAGGTATTAAGTTTAGTACAATGCAAACGGTCACACAGGTACACATACCTTAAAAACACAAAAAAAAAATCATTTTTTTAATTTTATAGTTGAATTATTTTTTTATTATAAAAATGTGAGTCTGTGGAGTGAATATTGAGGAAGTCCAAATATAACAATAAAGCACATAAATAATGTATGTTAACAAAATATGAAAGTGTACAAAATAACCCTGCCACATCGACCCTTTCGGTTTTATTGACCTTGTCGATCTTGTTGTCCCTTGTTGGTTTCACTAACATTGTCAACCTTGTTGACTTCAATAAAATTCTTAGTTCTATGAAGCATTGATACAACATAAACATATATTTTTTTTCATTTAGTCTCTTGAGGACAAAGTTTGTTGATAAGCTCAATAATACAAAAATAAGACAATGAGTGTAAAAAATAAAAAATTAAGCCAAATTAAAATATATTTTAATTAAATAAAATTCAATTGATTTTTCCAATATAATTTGCATACTTTTTAAATAAGATTTAAATTTATATTTAAATTAGTTTTATGGATTAAATATGTTTTTAGTTCCTATACTTTGGAGCAATTTTGGTTTTAGTTCATTTTCAAACTAGGGTACAATTTAGTCCTTCAACTCTAGAAAACTCTGGTTTTAGTCTTTTTTACCAATTTTTTTTAACTTGTTTCAAACACGTTTCATTATGTAGTTTGAAAATGGACTAAAAACAAAATCGCCCCAAAGTATAGGAACTAAAAACATATTTAATCCTAGTTTTATCTAGATTCCATACGGTGAGATTTGACTTAAATTAACGTGTGTGAATTTGCGCTTTAAACTCTTCATATATGAAAATGTAATTAATTTCTATACATATAAATACATTAGCCAAACATGAATTGTATAAAAATCAACCATGTTTTACGCCTAGAACATTGATTTAAAATTAAGAATTTATTATAGGAAGAAAAAGACAAATGATATAATAATTTATTTAGATAGGATAGAGCTAAATTATTTTTCTTTCAATGAAAATGAAAATGGAAGTCATTGAGAAAAAGGAAGTAGAATGAAATGAATTACGTTGAAGAATAAGAATAAGAAAACAAAATTGAGGCGAGGTATATATAGCGTGAGGAATCAGAAGGCAGTCTACTACTATAACGGGGATATGCTCGATTCGAGGGTGACGAGGGATCGCAGATCTGAATCTCATATTCCCAAAACCCTCATTCTTCTTCTTCTTCCTCTTCTCTGATCTCACTTCCAACCATACCAAACCCTAACTGCATCACGCTCTTCCCAACATGTTGACCAAATTCGAGACCAAGAGTAACAGAGTGAAGGGCTTGAGCTTCCACCCCAAGCGCCCATGGATCCTTGCCAGTCTCCACAGCGGCGTTATCCAGCTTTGGGACTACCGCATGGGAACCCTAATCGACAAGTTCGACGAGCACGACGGCCCCGTCCGCGGTGTCCATTTCCACCACTCCCAGCCTCTCTTTGTCTCCGGAGGTAACTGTAACTAACTCTCTCAGATCTGCGCATTTTCCCTCAGATCCCTACCTCGCTAACCCTAATCTCGCAGGTGACGATTACAAGATTAAGGTCTGGAACTACAAGCTCCACAGGTGCCTCTTCACTCTCCTCGGACACCTTGATTACATCCGCACCGTCCAGTTCCACCACGAGAACCCATGGATTGTCAGCGCCAGCGACGACCAAACCATCCGCATCTGGAACTGGCAATCGCGCACATGCATCTCCGTTTTGACTGGTCACAATCACTACGTCATGTGTGCCTTGTTCCATCCCAAAGAAGATCTCGTTGTGTCTGCCTCGCTCGACCAGACCGTTCGCGTCTGGGACATCAGTTCTCTTAAGAGGAAGACCGCGTCCCCCGCGGACGATATCCTTCGCCTAAGTCAGATGAACACCGATCTCTTCGGCGGCGTGGATGCCGTTGTTAAGTATGTTTTGGAAGGCCATGACCGCGGCGTTAATTGGGCCTCCTTCCATCCCAATCTGCCTCTCATTGTGTCAGCTGCCGATGACCGCCAAGTCAAACTTTGGAGGATGAATGGTAAATTACAGTTTTTCACGTGTCTGGCTTTCCAATTTCGTGGTTTAAACTGTGCTCAAATTACTGCATTCCTGTATAGGATTAGATGGCGGGTGCTATTCGGATTATTGTGTTTGGTTGAGTGAGTGCAAGTGATTTAGGGATTGTTTGATTCTTTTCTCATTTTGGTTTTAAAATCTGATTACCCGAATAATTCTGCGATACGCAGTAATCAAAATCTTAATCAGAGTCTATAATGTATTTAAATCTCAAGCGTTATTGAGACCAGAACACAAACATTTGGGAGATATTTTCTCATTTTCTTCTTTCATCATCTTAGTCAACACTCCGCTACGTCTTGCTACCACCATCAGTTTATTGAACAACCTTATTTTAGTTCTGTTTTTGAAGCTAAACTCGTTTTTAAAAGTAGGAATCAGCCCCGCTCTTGTATTTGAGAATTTTCATCTCAAAGGTGTTTTTGAATTTTGTCCTTGATATGGAATCTCCATTTTTTGTTCCTATCTGAGTTTGATTTTTGCTGAAAAATGAAAACTACCGAACAACTTATTTTAACTACAAAAATATCATTTAACATCCATAAACCACCATCTCGAGTTCTGCACTGATTACCAAACACATCGGTAGTTGTTGAGGTGAAAACTAAAACCCGTTTGTTTTCTGTTTTCAAAACCTGTTTTTTGTTTGTTTGTTTTTATTCCCTGAGTACATTTCAATGTATTTGTTCTACGAGCACATTTCTGTTTGTTAAATGTAGCAGATTTTGGATGAGAAATTGATTGTTGATAGTGTTGAATTGTTTTAGAAAAAAGTTTTTTAAAAAAAAAGTTGAGTAGAGAATCAAAGAGGCACTAAATCTTAGATGTATACCCTGTTTCTTCGAATCTTAAACATTGTGGAATATAGTGTAGAATATACTTGAATCTTAAACTTTGTGGGATGTAGTGTAGAATATACCTCTAGTGTTTGGGTTGGTATTGTTTATGTTATTAAAGATTTATATCTTATTTTCAGACACCAAGGCATGGGAGGTGGACACCTTGAGAGGGCACATGAATAATGTTTCATGTGTTATGTTCCATGCCAAACAGGATATCATTGTGTCAAATTCTGAAGATAAAAGTATTCGGATATGGGATGCAACAAAGAGAACTGGAATTCAAACATTTCGCCGAGAGCATGACAGGTTTTGGATTCTTGCGGCCCATCCGGAAATGAATCTGTTAGCAGCTGGTCATGACAGTGGCATGATTGTTTTTAAGCTGGAGAGAGAAAGGCCTGCTTTTATAGTTAGTGCTGATTCATTGTTCTACACCAAAGATCGGTTCTTGTGTTTCTATGAGTTCTCAACACAAAGAGAAGTACAAGTACTTCCTTTTCGAAGGCCGGGCACTTTAAGCTTGAATCAATGCCCAAAAACTCTTTCCTATAGCCCATCTGAAAATGCTTTCCTTCTGTGTTCAGAGGTAGATGGTGGATCTTATGAGTTGTATTGCATATCAAAGGACAGCTACGGTAGGGGTGATGTGCAAGATGCAAAAAGAGGTCATGGAGCTTCAGCAGTCTTTGTTGCCCGTAATCGGTTTGCTGTGCTTGATAAGAGCAGCAATCAAGTCCTTATAAAAAATTTGAAGAATGAGATTGTGAAAAAGAGTGTCCTTCCAATTGCCACTGATGCTATATTCTATGCAGGAACAGGCAACTTGCTATGTAGGTCAGAGGATAGGGTTGTTATATTTGACCTTCAGCAAAGAATTGTTCTTGGTGAACTACAGACTCCTTTTATTAAATATGTTGTCTGGTCTGATGACATGGAACATGTTGCTTTGCTCAGCAAACATGCCATTATAATTGCTAGCAAGAAACTTGTGCACCAATGCACTCTCCACGAGACTATCCGTGTAAAAAGCGGAGCCTGGGATGAAAATGGTGTTTTCATTTATACAACACTAAATCATGTAAAATACTGCCTTCCCAATGGGGATAGTGGGATAATAAAGACACTGGATATTCCAATTTATATCACAAAGGTCTCTGGAAATACAATCTTTTGCTTGGATAGGGATGGAAAGAACAGAACAATAATTATTGATGCAACTGAGTATATTTTTAAGCTTTCCCTCTTGAAGAAACGATACGATCATGTTATGAACATGATAAGGAACTCACAGCTTTGTGGACAGGCTATGATTGCTTATCTACAGCAGAAAGGCTTTCCTGAGGTTGCACTGCATTTTGTGAAAGATGAGAAAATTCGGTTCAATTTGGCTTTAGAGAGTGGGAACATTCAAATTGCAGTTGCATCAGCTACAGCAATTGACGAGAAAGATCACTGGTACCGATTGGGGGTTGAGGCTCTTCGCCAGGGCAATGCTGGTATTGTAGAGTATGCATACCAGAGAACAAAAAATTTTGAGAGATTGTCTTTCCTGTATCTTGTCACAGGTAACCTGGAGAAACTATCGAAGATGTTGAAAATTGCTGAAGTTAAGAATGATGTTATGGGCCAGTTTCACAATGCCTTATATATGGGTGATGTTCGAGAACGTGTCAAGATATTGGAGAATGTGGGCCATTTGCCTCTTGCTTACATCACTGCCTCAGTCCACGGGCTGCATGATGTTGCAGAGCGTCTTGCTGCTGAACTGGGAGATAATGTTCCATCATTGCCTGCAGGGAAAGTTCCTTCTCTCTTGATGCCTCCATCACCTGTCATGTGTGGAAGTGATTGGCCTCTTCTTAGGGTCATGCGAGGCATGTTTGATGGTGTTTTAGACAATACAAGTCGGGGAGTTGCTGATGAGGAGGAGTATGAGGCTGCTGATGCAGATTGGGGTGAGGAGCTTGACATAGTTGATGCAGATGGCTTACAAAATGGAGACGTTGCTGCGATTTTGGAGGATGGAGAAGTAGCTGAAGATAATGATGAAGAGGGTGGATGGGACCTAGAGGATTTAGGTCTGGGCCCTGAAGCTGAAACTCCCAAAGCTTCCATGAGTACACAATCTTCTGTTTTTGTGACCCCAACAGCTGGCATGCCTGTAAGTCATATTTGGATTCAGAAGTCATCTCTTGCAGCTGATCACGCAGCTGCTGGAAATTTTGATACTGCAATGAGGTTACTGAATCGGCAACTTGGAATAACGAATTTTGCCCCCTTGAAATCCATGTTTCTTGATCTTCATACTGGCAGTCATTCCTATCTGCGGGCATTTTCTTCTGCTCCAGTCATATCGCTTGCAGTTGAAAGAGGCTGGACTGAGTCAGCTAGTGCAAACGTGAGAGGGCCACCAGCACTTCCTTTTAAGTTGTCTCAATTGGATGAAAAACTTAAAGCTGGTTATAAATTAACTACTGCCGGAAAATTCAGTGACGCTCTTCGGACATTTGTTAATATTCTTCATACAATTCCTTTGATTGTTGTTGAGTCAAGGAGGGAAGTGGATGATGTGAAGGAACTAATTATCATAGTGAAAGAATATGTTTTGGGTCTGCAGATGGAACTGAGGAGGAGGGAAGTTAAGGACAATATTGCACGGCAGCAGGAGCTTGCGGCATATTTCACACACTGCAATCTTCAGACACCTCACCTTAGGTTAGCTTTGCAGAATGCAATGACTGTCTGCTTCAAGGCTAAGAACCTTGCTACCGCTGCTAACTTTGCCCGGAGGCTACTCGAAACAAATCCTACCATTGAAAACCAAGCCAAGGCAGCAAGGCAAGTGGTAGCAGCTGCTGAAAAAAACATGACTGATGCTACCCAATTGAACTATGATTTCCGTAACCCATTTGTAATTTGTGGTGCAACCTACGTGCCAATCTATAGGGGACAGAAGGATGTGTCTTGCCCATATTGTACTTCACGTTTTGTGCCAACTCAGGAGGGGCAACTGTGTAATGTTTGTGATCTTGCCGTGATTGGGGCAGATGCTTCTGGCCTGCTTTGTTCACCTTCCCAGATACGCTGATTGAGCCACTGGATCAGGTCCAACGTTAAATTTTGTTTCGGGTCAGTTTTCAGCACTAGATGAATCCTTATTAATTAGTGAATATGTTCTTGGCACTGTGATATAAGCACGAGTTAGTCATGAGGAATTACGTATTCACCCTTTTCGTTGCCCTTCTCATTTCTTGAAAATGATTTTCAATGTAATAAATCCATTTGGTATCCGAGGGGTGTTAGTTTTTCATACATAAGAATGAGAAAGGTTGTACTTAGATCAAACGATGGTTATAGGCTGTGCAAGGGTTAAATTTGCGCGGTTTTATTTGACAAAGTACATAGTATGTCTGTGTTTAGTCGGGATTTGGTCCCTTGGTTACAAAATAATGTTTATTTGTAGTTATGTGACACATGATTGTTTATTTGATTTGGTCCTTGCAATTTACCTGCAGGTTGATTAAGTTCTAGGTGCTCTCAATGACCGCGTCCAGAATTATCATTAAGAATTCTTAAAGTATCGCATGAGGAATACTATCATCTCCTTTTGTTTTTATTACATTTTTCTTATCGGTGAGGCACACGAGGGCTAATAGAGTGTCTTTGTTAGCATTTTTTACTCCTAGCAATATTGTTCACCCGTAGGTACCGGGTAGATATATCTTTGGGGTTTAGATAAAGTCCAACTGACTATTATATCTAAATTGAAGTTATTTTTAAAATAACTTCTATTTTGCACATTCGAAATATAAATATGGATATGAAGTTTCAAAAGTTAAACTTGGACAGAGTGGCACCTTATAGTTGTACTACAAGCATATAGAACAATTAACCCTCCTCTGTATTGTCAATAAATTCCAACTCTATTGTTGATGGTCAAAGGTACGCGATTGAGATTGTTTTTGAACTGCTCTAGCTTTTGCTACACCGGGTGGATATTTTCATATAAGGATTTTCTCTTGTCTTCCATGAACACATCATGCGAAACTGTTTTTTATGAACTTGGATATTTGATCATCAAGCACTATAATTGTGTTTTTTATGGGCAGAAGTTGACATTGCCTATGATTCATTTTTTAATTAAATGAATTTGTTGTTTGTAAATTAAAGAAGTTAAGTGCTAACTAATTTTTGAAAATGTCTTATTTTTATTTAATTGAAAAATGTTGCACTTTTTTTATTAATTTTTGAGTTTTATAAAGAAAACAATTATTTAATGTTTTCTGTTTCGACTAATTTTTATAAATTTGTTGAATAAAATGTAAATACGAAACAACTAATTTGTAATTAGTGGCAAGTAGAAAATGTTTTATACATCAAATAGTGCACAAAACTTGCGAAAGGCAAAATGTTACAAAATAAACTACATGAATGATTTTTTTTTTTTTTTTTTTTTTTGTATTTTGTGAACTTTTTTCTTGAATAAAACTTATTGTTTTTGAAATGTTTGCATCCATGTAAATATAATTATCTTAAAACTAATTTTCAGCAAATTTATCTAAATAAAATTAATTATCAATATTTGTTACACATAAAATAATTATTAAAATGATTTAATTTTTACCCTTGTATCATATACAACGTCTTTTATAAAAACTAATTATGACATTTCTTGTTTTAATTATTATTATTATTATTATTATTATTATTATTATTAATCTTTTTTGCATTTCACTAATTATTCTGAGATGTCATTATAAAATATGTTGACGAAATTAGTTAAAACATTTTTAGTGCAAGTTAGAGTATTATGTTTAAAATTTAGGTTTTAAGAGAGAACCTTATTAATATATCTTAATGAAATATAATAAGAGTTTTAAATTTAAGAGTTTTGTACATAACTCTTAATTTTGAAAATAAAATAATAAATTATAATTAAATTATATTTTTAGATTATAAAAACAATCTTATAAATCCCATCATTAAAATAAAAATTATATATATATATCTATATATATATATATATATATATTAAATATTATTTTAAATATACATAATATAATTCATAGAAAGTAGAATTAGATTTAAGAAATTACTGTAAGATCCCTTAAATTGCAGAACAGTTTTATTGATGAAATTAGAAAAAAAAATCAATTTAATTCTTGTAGTAATTTAGTATGTAGAGAAGTTAACAAATAGTCAGTATGATAAAGAAATCCTAATTATATTGCAAGAAGATTTATCACTAAAAAATGCATTGAAAGAATTTATCAATCTCTATACATTGAATTTGAAGCATTCTATTACGCTTATTTATTCGCTAAGGCCTTGTTTACTTTTTCTCATCAGAATGACTTAGAAACATTGCAGTAATTGGCATAAAATGTTGTTCAGATGAGGAGATGAGAGTCCTTTGAGAAACTCAAGCAAGTAATGGCTGGCAGAAGTGAACCTCAGCCTATTTCTCCCCACCATACTCAATACTGTTTGTTGTACATGCTTCTATCAAACATATTGTAGTCTATGTACATTGGTTCAGATTGAGGACACAATTTGAAGAAACTCAATACTGTTGGCTACCAAGCAGCAATTATCTTAGGAAGAATCCTTCAAGAGCTTTCAAGCTTTCCACATGCTAATAACCTTTTCAACCTCTCTTTCAAAGCAGGGTGAATTACAGGACAAGAGATCAAGACATCAAGTGACCGAATCACACCTTTGCGCACAAGCAACTGAAAAGCCGATGACACACCTTTAACCAACACACTCTTCCTTTCTACATCATAACTGTCCACAAGATGCAATAAGAACTCAAGAAGAGCATGAGTGATGTCAACATACTTTGGAATAGAATGCACCATGAGCAGAATCGCAGGCTCAATGTTCATAATGGTATCCACCCTTTCATCAAAAAAGAGCCAGTCATAAAACAAAGCCAGTTTCACATTAGCCACAACATCGTTCCTCCTACAAGAGGTCAAAAGCCAACCAATAAGCGCCCACCTAGGAACGATATCAGACTGAATTATCTCATTTGGAGGGTGGTGCGCACAGCATATGAACCTCACAATATCAATTATAACAAACTCTTTATCAGGTTCACTCAAAAACTTCTTAGCAAACCAAACCTGATGTCTCTTCTGATGCCCCAACTTTATGCTTGTAAGCAAAAACCTCAATTGGGTCTCCATGTCAGGACTGATCCTCAGCAGAGAATACCTGCTTGAAGTCCTGCTCGAGTAAATCTGAGAAACATCCTTAAACTGAAACCCCACAACATTAAACACACACGGATTAAACACAATGTCTTTCAACATAGCCCTAAACTCCGGAACATGAACCAAATCCTGCAACAGGCGAATAAAATCCCTCCCAATTTTCAAACACAAGTGAAACTCTTCTCTCATTATCTTCACGCACAGATGAATCTCCAACCGCTTCAAAGTCTCCAACTTTTCAACGCTACCACCCCTACAATGATCCGTTAAAACCCTAAGAAATGTGTACAAAGCGCACGACAAAACGTGGGGCGAGTCTTCCAATAAGCGGTCCCACTGTTCCAGAAAGAGGGTGACCAACTTGGAGCAGAGCCACAAGTTTCCATCGCTGCAATCGGCACCGACGATTTGGCGCAAAAGGGAGACCAAAACGGCGTCGTAGCCGATGCCCAAAACGCACACCGTTTGATCGGTGAGCCAGAGTAGCTGCGTTTTGACGGATGCGAGGAGTTTGGGGTAAAGGTGGTTGACGAGGCCGAGGAGGAGGGTGACGAAGGTGGCGTAGCCGTCGGTGACGATGGCGTGCAAGTGTTTGATGTGGGTTTTGGCGAATTGGGGTTCCGTTAAAACGCCGTGAAGGATGGCGCGGTTGAGGAGGGTGTATTGATCGGGGCTTGGAATGGCTAAGGAGAAAGGGGGTCTCAGAAATGCTTTCTGAGACTGAAAAGCTTCCCTCAGCGACGTTTCTAATGCGTTTTCTGCTTCCAAAGGTGGAGTCAGTGTTATCTTCATCGCCGCCATTGAAGCACGGAGGAAAAGACACACCTCATTTGAATTTTAACCACGGTATAATTTAAGGCTTAAATTTTAATAATTTTCCGTATACTTATTTATAAAATAAATTACGTAATTTTTAAGGTAATAACTTTAGCACAATCCATAGTTAATTCCTTTTTTCCAGAATCCATTTTAAAGCTTCTCATAACTAAATCCGTTCCTTCAAATAGTAAAACAAACAGAACCTTAAACGCAAGCTTTCAATAAAGTTAGACATTCTATCTCACTCACTTTGTTAGCTTATAAAAACATTTTAGAATGCTAAAAAACTTATTAAAAAATAAACGATATATCATTTTATTTATTTATCTCATAAAATGAAAAAAACTTTTTTAAGATCTTGACAACAAGAAAAATGCTCACTTTTTATTTAATTATAAATAAAATCTAACCAATAAATATTTAAAAAAATATATTTTATGCGTTTCATAAAACAAGAAATTAATCTTATAATTGTCTTGCATATAGTCTTACAAAGAGATTATATTGTAAATGTATTTTTATAAAATAATGTATTATAAATTACTTGGGATATCTTATTTTGGACTGGCTAAATATAAACTAATTCAATTTAATCTCATTAAAAAGTTTCAATTCCATCAATTAGAAAAACAACCACTGGAAGAATGAGAAGCCACCGAGTCTTAACCTCTGGCAAACAGTCACACTGCTATTTCCTGCACCAAACCAAATTGTCTTTTTTTTTTTTCAAGAAATTGTTTTGTAAACTCATTTTATATAATTTAATTATATTACTTTTAAAGTTTTTTTAATAAGTGTTTATTTACAACGGAAATAAAAACAATAAAAATTAAAGAAAAGAAGAAGGTTTCAGTTCCTAAACAAATTAAGGTTACCTTAAAACTAAAGTGAATTGGAAGCTGAAAGGCTACACAAAAACTGGAAATCTATTTTGGATTTGTAAAGCAAACTAATTTGAACAATTGTATTCTTTTACTTACAATAAATGATATTAATTTATATATATATATATATATATATATATATATATATATATATATATATATATATATATATATATATATATATATATA
>NC_028358.1:36475713-36485514 GCF_000741045.1 Vigna radiata var. radiata
CGCATATGAAGCATTCAAGGCAGACATTCCTAAATACAGTGTTGTCTTCTACACCTCGTATGTATATATTTTCCTTAAACAAACATCGTATCTGTGTTCTGTGTTTTGGTTTTGATGACGAAAAGAAAATGAACAGAATACTGGAGAAAGCACCAGCAGCAAAGAACTTGTTTTCTTTTCTAGCTAACGGAGTTGATCCCAGTAATCCTAAGCTCACCGCTCATGCTGAAAAGCTTTTTGGATTGGTAACTCTCAACAAAATCATATTCATATATTTTCTTATTTTATATCATATATTTATAATAATTTTGAAATTGAAGGTGCGTGATTCGGCTGCACAACTTAAAGCAAGTGGAGCAGTCGTGGCTGATGCTGCACTTGGTGCTGTCCACTCTCAGAAAGCAGTCAATGATGCTCAGTTTCTGGTACCAATGTTATTATTGTTTTTTGGTGTTATTTAGAATAAATTAATGCATAATTTTCAAGTTTCTTTTTTATCTGAATAATAATAATAATAATAATAATAAAAATGTGTTAATGAATTGCAGGTGGTAAAAGAAGCTTTGGTGAAAACATTGAAAGAAGCTGTCGGAGCCAAATGGAGCGATGAGCTGAGCGGTGCTGTGGAAGTAGCTTACGATGAATTGGCAGCAGCTATCAAAAAGGCATATTAGCTTCTATTGCCTTAAATTAAACTGTAATAAATAAATTATGTTTCACTGTATCTTGTTATTACACAAGTTCCACCAGATATAAATGTTGGTTAAAATAAGTAATTTATGTACTATTATTGGATAAAGAATCTCAAAGTTATATTTCCAAAAGTTTCTGATTGCCACCCATAATTTATATATATGTTCTCACTACAAAAATTATATATTAAAAAATATATTTTTAATAATTTTTTTTATAATTTTTTTATAATTGTTTATGTAATAACTAATTGATCCATTTTAAATATATAAATCAATAAAATAATAACACTTATAATAAAAAATTTATTTAAAAATATTATTAAAATATTATTATCCTTGTATAACGTAAACTGTGGTTACATCTGTAATTATTCATTCAATTGTGAAAATTTTCTTTATCTGTATTAAATATGGTGAAATTATGTGAGCCTGTCCTGCTACACAACTGTATCAACGTCCAATTCCAACCCAGCTTCTGATCCTCGAGTGCAGACTCAGTGAGTCTATCTTTGAGGAGGTCGATTTCTATACTAACTAGCCACATTTTTCTTTCTTTACTTTATCCAGTTTTGCAGGACTGCGAACAACATCACATTTTGCACGGATATCCCAGCTACCTCGTATGGTTTTTGTCTTTACATTTTTAAGATACTGTTAATAAATTCTACTGAATTTTTCACTTCCGAATGCCATAATTTACTCCCATAAAATAGTTAATGAGTGAATAACAATTAATTATGGTTTGGATCTTTAGTTCAATAAGAACAGTTTATCATACTTTGAATTTTAATATTTAGTGAATTAGTTTGACTTTTCTCATGATTCATTGAATCTTTAGGGGGTTCATTTGGTTATTGTACCATTTAAGTAAAATTTGATATTTGTTGATCTTAGTTATTATGTAATATAAGATGTTTTGTCGTTGCTTTTATCATAACTATATGAATTTTTAAGCTTAATCCAATCTTATAAAATCGACTTATAAAATAAAATTTTTATCTCATATATATATATATATATTATAAATTGATCTTATTTCTAATCGATATAAACTTTCTAACAGTCATCTAAATATTGTCTCTTCGTCATTTTTTTCAGTGTTTCTGCAGACACTTATGGTCAGGCTGCACCGAATTTAGTTGCTCCTGGTAGTAACCTTGAGCAGACTATTCAACAAATCATGGACCTGGGCGGTGGCAATTGGGACAGAGACACTGTTAGTCGTGCTCTACGTGTAGCTAATAATAACCCGGAGTGGGCTATTGATATTTTGTTAATGGGTATCATTCTCAATATCTACAAGAGTAAACCTATGTAATCAACATCTTTTTAATTTTTATCTATGACTAATAAGTTGTATGAATCGTATTAATATTAATATGTTGAATAATATAGTTTATTTTATACAATAATATTAAATTTTAGTTCATATTAATTTATTTTTTGTTTTGTTAATAAAATCAATTTTATCTCAATTCAATTTTAATCACAATAAAAAGAAGTGATATGTATACATTTTTAGTGGTTTTTAACCCGGTTAAGTAAACTCTTGCAAATTTAAAGAGAATCTTAGTTAGTTTCGGCGGTTTGAACGAATCCAAATAGGTTCGACGATTATGAGAAACTCCCACGAAGGTGATTTTCTTAAAACTTCTGAAAATTATGACTATGTGGAAACCTCGTTAATTGTAATATTCTGAATTTTTGAGATGTTACGGCGAATTTTTTTTTTAAACATTACTTTTTCAGAAAATTTTCATTAAAGATGATCAAACTTTACTCTATTGAAATGCGAAAGCAAAACATATATATCAACATCGTTTGAAAAGTTCAAAATATCACTTTTACATAAAAATATAGTAAATATGAAAATTCTTTAAATAATAACCAATTAACCCCGAAATCAATCTCCCCATCTCTCGTCAGCTACTTCAATCTGGTCTTATCTACAACGCCATCTATTCCCGTATCCCGTACAAGTACGATCATCGTAAGTGGAAACCACATCCACAACAAGCAAGGGTGAGCAACCGAAAATATCATCATAAAATATAATATAGTAAAACGACATCAAACACAGGCTATACCAAGTAATGAATTCATATCTCAACGCTTAAACAATATCACACCAATCCATCTATAAACCAATGTCGTTTTCCTTGTACTTTGTCATCCCAACCTGTTACGCAAAACAGGGTGATTTGAGTCGTCCTCCATCGCAACTTCAGACCTATCTCCCCGACTTATCGAAAAGCCCTTTGGACGAGACATTTGTCTCCTTTCGCAAAAGGAAGTGACACTCGAATCTCTGTCTCTATACAAGACCCAACATCCTTATCGTATCGCAATACGATAGGCTCACACAACGACTAGTATGAAGAAATAACAGTTTCATGTTCATATCACAATTTCACGTACATTCTCATTATCATACATCCCTCCACAAATCATAAGATTTATCTCACTATTCTCATAACATACATAGTCTCAACAACATATAGTGCTCATCAATCACAAAATTCATAACACAATTCTCATTACCCTTCATACACATTTTGCACATCATTAAGTCATAAATCATAAAATTCTATTTACCAAGATAATAGTGATTTAATTCAAATAAATAAAATACTCACGTGTTAAAGCAAGTATAGAAACCCTTCACATTACTAAAGTAAAGCTTGCTTCCAATTGCAAATACAGTGGAACCCACAACCAGTTCTCCCTCTTAAAACAAAGTACAATAATTTTCCTTTATCACATTCCTCATTTATTTTTACTACCCTTTCTATACTTAATGTTTTACTTATTTATTTATTTTTCTATCTTCATCCATGGGACCTACACCACCTAATAATTTTCCAAATACAATCATTTAATTTTCTCTCTCCCGTAAGTTTCATGCATCCTTTTAAAATATCCTTTCAACATAAAATTTACTTTCTTCCCATACTAAACCCCCTGCATGCCAAAATTCACTTTCTATATATATACATATAATATTTACAATTAACATAAACCACCAAGAAGATGTCCCAACATGTTTTCATTCCCTTCCTTCCAAACTTTTCTCACTCTTCATTTAATACAGTAATCCTAACAAATAAAACTTTTCATTTTTTTTTATCTTCTTCACTTACTCATTTCCGTCACTCAAAAACGAAAGGAAACTCTGATATTGCATTCAAAAATAAATCTCTCCGCCATAAAAGAACCATGCATCTCAACATTTTCATGATCAGTGCACCCCTATATTTACCCATACTATCAACAATTAAACCTTCCATCTATTTCAAACAATATACTCCTTGACCATCATAAATTACCTAATACTCAAAGCAAAATAAGACTCCTTACATGACAACCCCTTGTACCTCTCTGCAACAAAAAAATAATCATCAACCTCTTTTATATAAAAAAAATATATACGCTTGTATTCACGTGCCTACACATCTTCCATCTTGTTTTCTTTCTCTTTTTAAACCACTGTATACTAACTTTTACAAGCATTCAACATTCTCTTCTTCATTTATTAAACACTTCCTAGAACATATTCCATCAACCAAATAAATTTGAATCTCTTCTTTTTTTTACAATCCGAGAAATAAGACAAATCAGCTCAACCTAAATTACCACCACTCTCTCTCAATTCCTTCACTCGTAAACAAAGAAAGAAAGCTATAATGGATGCTCAATCCTACAGGAAGAGTTACGTAGTGTAAATTTTAGTAGAACAACCCATTTTGTAAAACCCGCCCCTCAGTATATTTTCAATTAAGGAAGCCCCATGTAAAGCCTCTCACTCCCTTCTTCTCTCTCTTCATTTAAGACTATTCTCACTTAAAACTTTCTCCTATGCCCTTTACATAAACTATTCCCTTTGCATGAAAAATGCTCTACCCAAAACCTTTTATGTCACTCGCGTTTTGCCCAAGGGAAGATTAAAACCTTCACTCTCAATAGTTTCGGTCTACCTAAGGTGGAACCGTGTCTCCGACGAAACAAGAACTTTCATCCTTAAAACCTTTCTCAACGTAGTGCACATTGAGCGAAGTTCAGCACCAAAGTAATTCAAAACGGAAAGCAGTTTCATGCTAGTGATCGATCAAAACACAACATACAAACCTTATGCAAACGAGACAAATCAAGTTACTCCCCTTATCTAGAATTCCAAGAGGATTGCTATCTTCCATTTGGTTCATTGAAGGTTGACAAGATCCCATTCTTCACGAGACACTCCCACTTCGTTTGGCAAGGTACAAATGTATTTAGGATTGCTATCCATGTTCTCTTACCACTAGGGTATATCTCCCCCGTTTCACCAAGACAACATATTTTATATCTGTCTTTCTTCTAACTCCAAAACTGCCTATACATAACAACCTCCCTTCCACTAACCCAATATTCTATTAATATCCTACTTCTTGTCTCTCCTATGCAGCGACTTGGAAAAGAGAATTAAAAACCTAACTTGACCTAGTCTCATGAAGAAAACAAAACAAATAAAACCCACGTTTATCTTTTCCCTAAAACTAAGGAAACTAATTATATTTAATTAAAACAATTATTCCTTTTTTCCATAAAACCACGTGCAACCAAAGAAAATACAAAAATAGAATTTGGCAAAGCAATGTTATAACCTTTCCTGCCAGTATACACTAAAATAAAATAAAAGAACCTCTCTCTCTCAAGCCATGCACGAGAAAATACCCATTCTCTCTCTTCTCATTGGTTTAATCAAACTAAGGGCTCAGTATCTCTTTCTTCCATTCACAAAATATAAACATATTAAAATAAATCTCTTGCATAAGGAAATAACGAATGGATAATAAAAGAGTCCTGCCAATACAAATAATATACTATATAAGTTAGTTAACTTTCCCTTCCATATCCCCGTAATGAAATAATTATTAATTAATTTTTATACAACTCCTAAATACTTTAATTACTTAATTCTATATCATAATTAAAGTTTAATATTAAAATTTACAACAAAATAAAAATAAAATATTTTTATTTTATCGGGTATTACATAAATATTGACAGTTTTTGTAAAATTCTTAGAAATTGTGACAGTTTAGAAAAAACTGCCGGCAATTACTTCGAGACGTAGTTTTTCCAACAATGAAAAATGTACTTTTTAGAGGTTAAAACTTTCAGTAACCCTAAAAATAACTCCAAAAAAATTACATATTTTTGTAGTGTCTGAAATTATTTTAATGGACTTCATTAAATGGAATATAACTTATCTTACATATATATTAATTAACATCAAATAAAGTTATTCAATGTATATTTAGAAGTGAAATTATCGCACTTATAACAAATAAATAAATACTAAACATATATAATAAATAAATGAAAACAATGCTAAATTGTTACTTTAATTAATATTATCTTACTTTAATCAAGTTTACATTGGGTTAAATACATGTTTTGTTTCTAAATTATTATCCGATTTTGGTTATCATTTCTTTATGAAACTTTAATCCCATATCACTTTTTTAGAAAGTTTTGGATTTAATCTTGTCCTCTTGATCCTATATTGAGAGGTTATCTTGGTTTTACTTTGTGGTTATCCTGGCATGGCTTAGAGGTATTTCTTAAGCTGTTCTCTTTACATGTGAGTTGTTTTAATGCATTTAGAATGATTCTCGGTGACATTTTAATACCTAATGCATCCTTTTTAATTGTTTTATGTATGTCGTTTTATTTCAAATTTGACTTCTTTTTTGTTTAATAATTAGGTTTACGTCAAAGCATAAAGGAAAAATAAATTAAAGATTTAAAAAATTCACATTTGAATTCCGTACTTACTTTGACTACTTTAAAAGTGAGATTTTGACGACATTTTTGAAAAGTTCACAGTCTCCTCCTCATAATTTGGATCGACAGGCAAGAGAATTGAATTACAATCACAAATAAAAGCAAGTTTTCGTTTCTCTCACTCTCCAAACCATCTATATATAAACATTTATTGGAGTGAAATTATTGAAGATAAAGAAATATGGGCGGTTTCACTGAGAAACAAGAGGAATTGGTTAATAGCTCATGGGAGGTATTCAAGGGAAACCTTTCTCAAAATAGCGTTACGTTCTTCAAATTGTAAGTTCTGATTCTTATTATTATATGAATTTGTGAGTTGGTGTTTGTGAGTGTTTTGGTTTGATTAAATAAAAGGGTATTGGAGAAGGAACCAGGAGCAAAGGACATGTTCTCATTTCTAGCTAATGGAGTAGATCCCAATAATCCTAAGATGGCTGCCCATGCTGAAAAGCTTTTTGGAACGGTAAACTCATCCAACTAATTAATAACATGTCTTTTATGTGTGCTACTTTTCGTTTCACATATGATGTTTTTTGAATTGCAGGTACGAGACGCAGCTGTTCAACTTAAAACAAAGGGAGAAGTGGTGGCCGAACCCAAACTTGGTTCTGTCCATACTGAAAAAAAAGTCACCGATCCTCAATTTGCGGTACGTATGATTAATAATAAATCATACATAAGCATTAATCATTTGCGAAAGTTTTATCTAAAAAATAATGAAAAACATTCATGTTTTTATAATTGTCGGAAGTTTCACATCGATTAAAAATGTTTGTATATATCTTGATGTGAAGAAAGTGTTTTGTGGAATTGAGTTAAACTTAAATCGACTTCTAATAATAGGTGATTAAAGAAGCACTGCTGAAAACAATAAAGGAAGCAGTTGGAGACAAATGGAACCAAGAACTGAACGATGCATGGGAACAAGCCTACAATGCTATGGCAGCAGCAATTAAGAAGGCAATGGCTTAGGATCTATTCGTATGAAGTCTAATCAATAAACTTTATTTCGCTCAATTTTTCTATTAATTTCTTCATATAAATGTCAGTTATATCAATTAGAATATTTTGTATTTGGATAAACATTCTTCATTTTCTTTTTGCTTATGTGAATCACAAATACATACTTGACAAACGAGTTCAAAGTAATGTGTAGTGTAATGAATTAGTTTTTTTGTTATTATTTAAGCATTCTCTTACACTTAAATTCTAATATTTAAGCAAGAATTTTCGAATAAGATGAAAAATTATTTTACATGTATTTGAAATATTAACAAAAAATAAAATTAAAAAACAAATTTAGATTTAACTTTATAAAGAAAAACGGTTTATAAATTTTTTATCTTAAACTTTTAGATTAAAGATAATATTGAATGTTTTTTTTATCGATAATTATTATTTGTTAATATTTTATTAATAAGTAAATTGAATTTATAATCTTTTCTATTATTTTCTAAATCCTTCAAATTAATCTTATAATTTTAGCAAAGAGAATTTCAATTCAAAATCTTTCTCTCTTCCATTCTGTATGAATTTCCTAAAAAATATAGTATCAGTTGTATCAAACGCTACAGTACACTAAAGAATGAAAAGAATGCTTTAACCTTTCAAATTAAAAAAAAAAACGGTTTTAGTGTCTAATTCACCAATTAGGAATTTGAAGTTATTTTAAAAATTCATTCCTCAAAGTTTCAAAAGTACATGCAAAATACTGCTTAAATTTAAAGTTTCAAAGTTTTTTTGACATAAATATTAAATTGTTTGGCAGTCTAATTGGATAAAGGTAAACACTAATGATGTTGTGTTAATTTTAGAGATAGCAAAGATAAATATATTGAGAATTTTTCTGTGATTTTGGCATACAAAATTTAACGTACGTGACTTTAACATGCTGTGATTAGAATATGACTCTTCTTTAGTTTGTTATATGATAGTGCCTTGGACTCTTAAGGGCATATGCCATATATGTCTACGTATTTACAATTTTCCATGTAATATATATATATATATATATATATATATATATATATATATATATATATATATATATATATATTATAATACAAATGTTATATAATAAATTACATTTAAAATTTAGGATTATTACAAGGTATAAACGTATCTTTTTCATTAAATCTAAAATGTTTTATTACTTTTATGTTAGTCTAATTAAAAAAATTAAATAAATATATAGTTAAATATTAGTTAGTTTAATTTATATGTTGAGCAATATTTAGTTCAATTTATATTAATATAATTGAGTTTAAATAAAAAATCCTCCTACTGTCCACACCTTCTTGTGCATCCATTCGTAGCCTGTGAAATTCTTTCCATCTGTGACTCTATATTACTGTTTTAGATCTTTGAAATAAAGCAAAAAATAAATAGATTTTCAGTACTTGTAAAAATAGTTAAGTTATGTTTAAATTTTATTTCATAAATATAAAAATCAATAACATTTAAAACGATTTTGATTATTATTGTAATTAATGATATTACATGTAATTCAAAATATACTTTTAACATCCACTAGAATGACTTGAACTATCAATTAAGACAATAAATCAATACATTTCGTGACAAAGTATCTCATTAGAAATTACCTCTTATAAAAAAAAAGATCTAATTGGACATTATATTTCTTGCTATAATATGGATTAAGCGATATACTCGTTTATTTCTTTTCAGAGGAACAAATATATTGCTGTTTAACGAAAAAGAGTTACTACGTGCATCTTCCACATCTTGTTGATTTTTTTTTACAAAGGAGTGCTCACAAAAATAATAATTCGTTACAGAAAATATTAAAAACCATTAAATTAATTTTTACTATAAGAAAATCATTAAACAATAATAAATTTGGAAAGTAAAAATTATTAATTATTATATTGAATAAGTTAAATACTATTTTATGACTTAAAAGTTATTGATATCTAAAATAGTTTTTAAGTGAATTAATATGTATTGAGTATAAATAAGAAATTAATATAATATGTAGAAATAAAATTATAAACTCATTGATTTAAAGTTTTGTGTTGATGTTAATATCAATATTTTATATAGATTTTTATTCTGTTTATTATTATTAAATTTTTCTTCTGAATCCTTGTCAAAAATAATCCATCGATTATATCAAATCTAAAGTTCATCAAATAATAGATCTCATTAACACATTAAAGGAAGGAAATATGGAAATTTCATTTATAATTTCTTTTACTTTATATTTGAAAACATGTTATTATAAAACAATGTGTAATATATATATATATATATATATATA
>NC_028358.1:36486179-36488191 GCF_000741045.1 Vigna radiata var. radiata
ATATATTTTCTTATTTTATATCATATATTTATAATAATTTTGAAATTGAAGGTGCGTGATTCGGCTGCACAACTTAAAGCAAGTGGAGCAGTCGTCGCTGATGCTGCACTTGGTGCTGTCCACTCTCAGAAAGCAGTCAACAATGCTAAGTTTCGGGTACCATTAATTACTATTGTTTTTTGGTCTTATTTAGAATAAATTAATGCATAATTTTGAAGTTTTTTTATCATAATAATAATAATAATAATAATAATAATAATAATAATAATAATGTGTTAATGATTTGAAGGTGGTAAAAGAAGCTTTGGTGGAAACATTGAAGGAAGCTGTTGGAGCCAAATGGAGCTATGAACTCAGCCGTGCTGTGGAAGTAGCTTACGATGAATTGGCAACAGCTATCAAAATGGCATATTAG
Organism: Vigna radiata var. radiata; assembly: GCF_000741045.1. NCBI lineage: Eukaryota > Viridiplantae > Streptophyta > Magnoliopsida > Fabales > Fabaceae > Vigna > Vigna radiata. The sequence goes on from NC_028358.1 coordinate 36,486,595, forward strand.
GATTGCCATTATTTGTAATAAATAAATAAAAAGAACTTGTTATTAAACATGTTCCCCATATAAATGTTGCTTAAAAATAAGAAATTATAAATTATATTCTATTTGGATAACTGGTCTTGATATATATATGTTTGCGATTCATAGACAGTCGAGAAAAATAATCACCAAAAAAAAAAACAAATACACACACATTATTTGAAATAATATGTTTTTTAAATTTTTTATCAAGATTAATTAAATGGGTGAAAAAAAAATTCCCCCAAAAAATATAAATAAGCAGTGAAGATGATACTTTCAAACAATTGAATATGTTACATAATAAAGATGATACTGGCAGTGAAGAATACTGTTTAAGATTAGAATAGTGCATTGAAAACAAATTTGTATATATGGCAAGACACTTATTTGGTTTTCTTTTCTCTGTCTGTATAACATTTATATGGTTTAGGACCACTTTTTTTCCTGTCTAATATATTTTTATGATAAAAACACAAATTCAAAATTATATCATAACTTAAGGATGCCAAAATTATTTCGACTCATCTAACTTTAGAAATGGAATTAGATGGTTGAGTTATATAATTTTTTCTTTTTAAAAGGTATGAGTCTAAATCCTAAATAAAAAAGAAAAAATTTAACATGTAAAGAAGAAAATCGAAAAATTCTATGCCTTATGGTTTTGGTTAAAAGTAATGTCAATATTTATTGTGGGTTGTATTTGTGTCTCATTGATATTATATGTATAATGTTCTATTATAAAAAAATTTATCAATCGCATCATAGTTAAAGGTTTATTTTGGTGATAAGTTCGAACGAGATGCAATATTGGTAAAAAAACCCAGGTAGAAGTTAGTTGTATCTAAAGTCTTCTTGATAGGGTTTTGGGTAAGTGTGTTCTGTTGTGGTATAAGAATCGTATAAGAAGGTTATTATTGAAGTACTTGGGGTTGAAAATGTTTCTTCTTGAAGGAGAATATACCAATATGGAAGGGACTACTTTATTCTTGAGGTAGAGATGACACTAGTGCAGCGAGGGGCTTTTACCGCGGTTATTTTTCACTATAGGTCGCGGTTTACGAACCGCGACATATTCAGCCGCGGTTACAACCGCGGTATATAAATTTCGTAATATGCTGCGGTTGTCCAAAGAACCGCTGCCTAAGTTCTTTGTTTTTTTTTTAAAAAAAAGTAGTCCACTATATGCCGCGGTTGAACCGCGGCAAAAAGTGTCCACTATAGGCCGCGGTTAGTGCAAGAACCGCGGCCTATAGTCTCTTTTAAAAAAAAAAAATTAAAACGAAAAAGTATATGCCGCGGTTGTGGTAAGAACTGCGGCATATTCCCCTACAGTTTTTTAAAATTGCAGGTCTGTTTTTGTGATATCCACTACCACAAAAGCAGACCTGCATATAAAAACATATACAGAAATTCAATTTCAACATAACAAAGACATGTTCAAATGTATTTCAACATCAAATAAAGTACAGAGTCTAAGAAAATACAATCTAATCAAATGCAATGTTTAAATCTAAGAGCTATTGTATAATCTAATTATAGACTTCGTAGCAGCCTTCCTAATGAATAGTAGTGGCTTCTC
>NC_028358.1:36494316-36499074 GCF_000741045.1 Vigna radiata var. radiata
AAGAAACTCGAAGAGGGAGCGTCTGCGCGAAGAAGACGATACTGTTCAGAAATTTTATTTTTTAACTGTGATAGGGGAATCTACCGCGGTTAAGTACTTAACCGCGGTATATGATGGTTATATGCTGTGGTTTCACAGCAAACCGCGGCCTATAGTCATTAAAAAAATAACCTAAATGGCATTTTTGAAAATTATTATGGCACTATATACCGCGGTTTAGCGGGCAACCGCGGTATATTCCTCGAAATATTTCAAATTCATTTTAAATTTATTTCAGGTGGGAGTATATGCCGCGGTTCCCCAGGGAACCGCGGCATATACCCCTGTCATTTCCAAGAAGGTAGTTAGAGGGAGTTATTGTATTCAGAACGTTACAGGGGTATATGCCGCAGTTCCACAGAGAACCGCGGCATATACCCCTGCAACTTCTGAAATTCCCTGACTGATGGGTTACTTCAGAAGTTACATGGGGTATATGCCGCGGTTCCCCAGATAACCGCGGCATATACCCCTGTAACGTTCTGAATATTCTGTCTACCCAGCTGCCTTCTTGGGAATGACAGGGTTATATGCCGCGGTTCGCTAGGGAACCGCGGCATATACCCCTGTAACTTCTGACATTCTCTGACTAAGTCAGCCCCTGTAATAAGTTGACTTGGGTATATGCCGCGGTTGCCCAAAGAACCGCGGCATATACCCCTGTTATTTCATTTTTTATTCAAACGTGGGTCAAAGGGGATGGTTGACTGGAGGATATGCCGCGGTTCAGAGGGGAACCGCGGCATATTCTTTCATTTTATTTACAGAACTGCCACCGCGCACCATTATGCTGTGGTTTCTGGTGAACCGTGGCATAATGTGCGCTGTTAAAACCCAATTTTTTACTAGTGTGATTAGAAATTCAAGTATAAGTAGTTGTTTTTTTGGAATTTTTTTGAATTATTTTTATTTTTAAAATAAAAAAATTTGTCACTTGTCAACGTGACATTGTGTCACATGGCAATGAAAGTGTGACATAACATTAACAATGCCACGTGTCACTATTAGGCCACATGTCATTGTATTTGTTTTAATTTGGTCTTTATATTTTTATTTTGTCTCAATTTAATCCTAATTTTTTTAAAAATTAAACAATTTTGTTCTTTCCAAATTTAAACAAAATTTAATTTATATATAAATCTTTACAAAAATTTTTATACAAATTGATATTTTTATTAGAAAAATAAAAAAATTACGAACTAACATATGACACATTTTTATTTATATAATAATAACGAAAATAACTTAATTGCATCAAAGTTTTCAAAACAAAAACTAAATCGAGACAAATAAAAATAAAGAAATTCATTTTTTTTTTCTACAGAATATTAAACAACAAATGAAACTTTTGACCTAAATAATATGAACGAGCAAACTTTAAAAATTCACATTTCAATAATAAATATTTTTGTAAGGGTGATCTATAAAAAGATAGTTTCAGTACTTCCTCAACAAATCATAAAAAGTTTTTGGAGTAACGCATTAAGACTTATATATCATCACTAAAAATTCACTTAAAACAAGAATTTGGAAAACATAGTTATTTTTCATTTAGTTAAATCTTCTAAAATTATCTGTGCGTCAAATTTCAAGAAATCCTTTCAAGCAAAAAGTTATATTTAATTTAATATTTTGATCATTTAATACAAGGACCAAATTGAAACAAAATAAAAATACAGGGACTAAATTGAAACATAATAAAAATATAAGGATCAAATTGAGACAAATACAATGACGTGACCTGACAGTGACACATGACACTGTTAGTGCCACATCACACTATCAGCGCCACGTCACACTGTCATTGTTATGTGGCATAGTGTCAGCTTGACACATTGCAAATTTTTTGTTTTTCAAAACAAAAATATTTAAAAAAAAAAAAACACGAGCTAACACCTGACACTTCTTTAACGATGTTAGTGTGGAACTAACGGCAAAGACCTAATTACTACAATTTTTAAAAAATAAGAACTCAACTGAGACAAAAATGAAGAAATAAGAGACCCTTCTTGATAAAAGTCACCAAAAATAGGGACTATGCAAATTATTAAACCTTATTAAAAAAATGTCACCGCTTCCACTTTCAATATTGATTATAACTAAAACCAATATAATAAGTTTTTTTCTTTATTACAAAAGTGTCATCACACTCAATTTCTATACCGATTGTAAATACAACCAATATAAAAAGTGTTATCTTATTTAACATGTTAATTATAATTTGTATAAAAAATCGTTACAAAAAATAATTTTTGCACTAGTTTGTATTGAAAGTCTTCAAACAAATGGAAGAAGAATTCTAAGACGTTAGGGTTTCTTTTATCAAAAGTTTTCATGGAGTTTCGAACAAGTGTGAATTTAAATTTCACTTTAGCTAGAAACAAGAAAGTTGAGTATTTTATATATAAAAAAAACTCATCACTTATATGCATATATATATATATATATATATATATATATATATATATATATATATATATATTTTTTTTTTTTAATTTCACAAAATTTAAAAATATATAATATATTTGTATGTAAATAAATTGTGTTTGCTAATAAAATAAATGTATTAATACCTTTTTTTCTTTTTGTTGGGAATCTAAGTGGGAGTCTAAGTCTCACATTGGATAGTAATGAGAAAGTAGAACACTATATAAAGGTGAAAGACTCATTAATTCATTGTCGAAAGTCTTCTTGACAAAGGGTATTCAAGTAAGCGAGTTTCCTTAAGATGAACTCCCCTTGAAAAGGACTACTTGTGGGTGTAGTTGGTTGGGAATGCACTCTTTAAGGGGAGATTGCTAAGAATGCAAGTGTGAGTGGTGAAAGATCCATTACCTTAAAGTTTTTGATAGAGAGTAATAACCTCCTCCTCGATAGACCCAACATTTTTTACAATTTTTTTTTTAACTTATTGCGAAAATACAGTCATTTATTCTTCAATATATTTATTTCGTGTCGAACTAAAGACGAATACATAGCACACGCTATATCTGTTTAGCATCCACTCTCGCGAAACACAAGTTTCTATTGATTTATATATCTCTTATATTAAAAGATAGAACATAAACATCTATTCAAGTAGCTAGCATTTTGTTTAAACAAAGGGTTAATTATTTAAAGTAAGATCATTCTCGTTTTAATATAAAGATTAATTATTTTAATTAAAATATTAATCATGTGTGATCAAATTCCATATCCATTATTTTCTTTGATAAATAATTCATATCATAAATAGTAAAAGAAGTATGGTAGCATTAACTTAAACCACAAGGTTGTTCAAATTTATATGACCAACGATTTGTAAGCATGAGAAGCCAAACCAGTAGTCGTAATCAGCTTAAAAACGTCACCGTTGTCTTACATGCACCACACGAATTGCCTTTTTTTAATCTTCGATAAATCATCGCCGAAAAATATTTGTATAATTTATTTCAAAGTTTTGGTAACAACTTTAAGAATGTTTAAAAGGAAATAAAAATAGAAAAATATATTCTGATACATATAAATTTTTAAATTTTTACATTCAATTATTGATACTATATTTTTCTTATTTTTTTAAATATAAAAATTACTATCTTATTATATTTTTTTATCTTTATATTACTTATTAAATAAATATATCACATTATTATTATTATTATTATTCATACAAATAATACAGATTAAAGAGAAAGGTTTAAATTCCCAGAGTTTATTTACAATTTCCAAAGCAATTAATGTCATGTTAAAAGTAGTTGGAAGTTGAAAGACTATTTAACCGAAGAAAGAAACTAGTTTGCAGTTGAAAACTATTTAGAAAAAATAATTTTAAACTTTTGCAATTTTTATTTGCAAACAAATCATTTTAATTATACGGCTTTCTTCTAATTATTATATATTTTTGTTATATTCAACTACCTTAAGGTCTACTAAAAATAAAGTAAAATATCATAACTTAGATTGACGTCATACATTCATATAATATAATGGTTTAAAAAGTATTATATATAAAAACTATCATCTAACAACATTAATATTTTCAAGTTTAATGCCAAAATGACAAAAACAAATACTGTAAATATTAAAATAATTAATGTGGTATAAAAATCCAAAAATAATAATTATTTATCAATGAAAATAATAAAACAATTTTATTTTATAAGTGGAAGAAGAGAAAATATATAAGAACAAAAATGATCTCATATGGAGAATATTAAAAGATAAATTCAATAACAGTATAAAAAATAAATATAAAATGCTAAAAGGTAGATCTACTATTTTAAACAATACAAGCCATTGAAAGCAATTATCATTTTAAATATGTTTAATCAATATATATTTCGAGACTTCAAAATGATAGTAAAAAGAAAAAAAGAGTCAGATTTTGTTTTACTAAGATGAAACTTAAAACACAGATTTTTGTAGATATATTTTTAATTTAATAATTGTGTTTACTTGAAACTGAATATTTTTATAGACATTAATTATATATTCTAGTGTTCATAAAGAGATATAAATTAATTATTACCTTGATTAATGAAACAAATGATTTTACGATTTTAAAAAGATAATTGTCTTTTGGTGATATCTGTTAGCAGCCTGGAGCCAAGAGAGATGTTTTGTACTGTCTAAGGCTTTCTATATAAAGAAGTAAAGGATGTGAAGTTATTGCATAACTAAGTTGAATAGAAGAAACAGAAAGAAGAGAAAAGTAGAAAAGAAAATGGTTGCTTTCTCTGA